>NC_082717.1:2423367-2713367 GCF_030144855.1 Hypanus sabinus | reverse complement strand
ATGGCAGGTATTTCTGGGAATAATTCAGAAGGTGCAGGATCAGTTCATTCCAAAGATGAAGAAAGATTCTAAGGGCAGTAGGGGGCAACCATGGCTGACAAGGGAAGTCAAGGACAGTATAAAAATAAAAAAAGAAGAATAACACAGCAAAGATGAGAGGGAAGCCAGAGGATTGGGAAACCTTTAAAGAGCAACAGAAGATTACTGAAAAGACAATACGGGGAGAAAAGATGAGGTATGAAGGTAAGCTAGCCAAGAATATAAAGGGAGATAGTAAAAGCTTCTTTAGGTATGTGAAGAGGAATAAATTAGTTAAGACCAAAGTTGGGCCCTTGAAGGCAGAAATGGGTGAATTTATTATGGGGAACAAGGAAATGGCAGACGAGTTGAACAGGTACTTTGGATCTGTCTTCACTAGGGAGGACACAGACAATCTCCCAGATGTAATAGTGGCCAGAGGACCTAGGGTAACAGAGAAACTGAAGGAAATTCACATTAGGCAGAAAATGGTGTTGGGTAGACTGATGGGACTGAAGGCTGATAAATCCCCAGGGCCTGATGGTCTGCATCCCGGGGTACTTAAGGAGGTGGCTCTAGAAACCATGGATGCATTGGTAATCATTTTCCAATGTTCTATAGATTCAGGGTTAGTTCCTGAGGATTGGAGGGTAGCTAATGTTATCCCACTTTTTAAGAAAGGAGGGAGAGAGAAAACAGGGAATTATAGACCAGTTAGCCTGACATCAGTGGTGGGGAAGATGCTTTAGTCAATTATAAAAGATGAAATAGTGGCACATTTGAATGGCAGTAACTGGATTGGTCCGAGTCAGCATGGATTTAAGAAGGGGAAATCATGCTTGACTAATCTTCTGGAATTTTTTGAGGATGTAACTATGAAAATGGACAAGGGAGAGCCAGTGGATGTCGTGTACCCTGGACTTTCAGAAAGCCTTTGATAAGGTCCCACATAGGAGATTAGTGGGTAAAATTAGAGCACATGGTATTGGGGGCAGAGTACTGACATGGATAGAAAATTGGTTGGCAGACAGGAAACAAAGAGTAGTGATTAACGGGTCCTTTTCAGAATGGCAGGCTGTGACCAGTGGGGTACCGCAAGGCTTGGTGCTGGGACTGCAGTTATTTACAATATACATTAATGATTTAGATGAAGGGATTAAAAGTAACATCAGCAAATTTGCAGATGACACAATGTTGGGTGGCAGTGTGAAATGTGAGGATGATGTTAGGAGAATGCAGGGTGACTTGGACAGGTTGGGTGAGTGGGCAGATGCATGGCAGATGCAGTTTAATGTGGATAAATGTGAGGTTATCCACTTTAGTGGCAAGAACAGAAAGGCGGATTACTATCTGAATGGTGTCAAGTTAGGAAAAGGGGAAGTACAACGAGATCTAGGTGTCCTTGCTCATCAGTCACTGAAAGTAAGCATGCAGATACAGCAGGCAGTGAAGAAAGCTAATGGCATGTTGGCCTTCATAACAAGGGGAGTTGAGTATAGGAGTAAAGAGGTCCTTCTGCAGTTGTACAGGGCCCTGGTGAGACCACACTTGGAATATTGTGTTCAGTTTTGGTCTCCAAATTGGAGGAAGGACATTCTTGCTATTGAGGGAGTGCTGCGTAGGTCCACAAGGTTGATTCCCGGGATGGCAGGATGTCATATGTTGAAAGTTTGGAGCGACTGGGCTTGTATACACTGGAATTTAGAAGGATGAGAGGGGATCTGATTGAAACATATAAGATTATTAAGGGATTGGACACGCTAGAGGCAGGAAACATGTTCCCAATGTTGGGGGAGTCCAGAGCCAGAGGCCACAGTTTAAGAATAAGGGGTAGGCCATTTAGAACAGAGATGCGGAAAAACTTTTTCACCCAGAGAGTGGTGGATATGTGGAATGCTCTGCCCCAGAAGGCAGTGGAGGCCAAGTCTCTGGATGCTTTCAAGAAAGAGTTAGATAGAGCTCTTACAGATAGCGGAGTCAGGAAATATGGAGAAAAGGCAGGAATGGGGTACTGATTGTGAATGATCAGCCATGATCATATTGAAAGGCGGTGCTGGCTCAAAGGGCCGAATGGCCTACTGCTGCACCTATTGTCTGTTGACACTCACTTACACACTCACTCACACACTCTCACACTCACACACACACACATCTTCAACACGTTGCACCAGTTTGTGGTTCTCTGAGCCTGTTAATAGCGCACTCTCCATGTGACAGAGAGCAAGCCATACAAAACTGCTTGTCAGGCAGCATCTATCAAGAGGAATAAACTGTCAGTGTTTTGAGCTGAGACCCTTCTTCGGGACTGGAAAGGAAGGGGGAAAGTGAGTGGGTGGAGGGTGGAGTACAAGCTGATAGGTGAGGGGGAAGGTGGGTGCAGGAGGGTGTACAAGCTGAAAAGTGTTAGGTGGGACCAGGTGGGGAAGGTGGGTGGGTGGAGGAGGGGAGGAGGAGTACAAGCTGACAGATGAGGGGGAAGGTGGGTGGGTGGAGGAGGGGAGGAGGAGTACAAGCTGACAGATGAGGGGGAAGGTGAGTGGGTGGAGGAGGGGAGGAGGAGTACAAGCTGACAGATGAGGGGGAAGGTGGGTGGGTGGAGGAGGGGAGGAGGAGTACAAGCTGACAGATGAGGGGGAAGGTGGGTGGGTGGAGGAGGGGAGGAGGAGTACAAGCTGACAGATGAGGGGGAAGGTGAGTGGGTGGAGGAGGGGAGGAGGAGTACAAGCTGACAGATGAGGGGGAAGGTGGGTGGGTGGAGGAGGGGAGGAGGAGTACAAGCTGACAGATGAGGGGGAAGGTGGGTGGGTGGAGGAGGGGAGGAGGAGTACAAGCTGACAGATGAGGGGGAAGGTGAGTGGGTGGAGGAGAATACTATATGGTGGAGAAGTCCTGTGTCCACCATGGAGAACTTCAGGTTCCTGGGAACCACCATCTCTCAGGATCTGAAGTGGGAGCAGAACATCAGCTCCATCCTGAAGAAGGCCCAGCAGCGGATGTACTTCCTGCGGCTCTTGAGGAAATATGGTCTGCCTCAGGAATTGCTGCTGCAGTTCTACACTGCAGTCATTGAGTCTGTCCTGTGCACCTCCATCACTGTGTGGTTTGGAGCCGCCACCAAGCAGGATAGAACCAGACTACAGCGCACAGTGAGGACTGCCGAGCGCATCATTGGAGCCTCCCTGCCCTCTATTGTGGACCTGTACTCTTCCAGGTTGAAGAAGAGGGCGGGGAACATCATAAAGGACTCCTTCCATCCTGCGCACGGACTGTTTGAACTGCTTCCATCTGGTAGGCGCTTCAGATCCCTCCAGACTAAGACTAATAGGCACTGGAGAAGTTTTTTCCCTACTGCGGTCACTTTGCTGAACAGCTAACTGCCGGTTAACTGTCGGCTAACTATTACTTGGATTGCAGTACTTGTATGTATAATCTATATTTTCATTTATATTTATCATCTGTTATGAGCAGAGAGACAACATCTGCTGGAAGTAAATTCCTTGTATGTGTGCAGGTACTTGGCGATTAAAGTCTGATTCTGATTCTGATTACTGAATGATTTCTTCTCCCCTCCCCTCATCTCCTCTTGTCCTTTCCTGTCCCCGCTCCCCTCCTCTCCTCTCTACTTCACTCCACTCCCCCTCCTCCTCTCCCCCTCTTCCCCTACCCTCCCCCTCCTCCTCTCCTCTTCCCTCCAGGTGAAGCATCTCCGTAAACTCATCCAGCAAACCTTCCAGCAATTCGCACAGCTGAAGGAAGATGAATGCATTCAACAGTTCTTCCAGATTCTCCACACCGTCACCGACTTTGAACAGGAGCATTTCGCCTGTGAGCTGGGTGTAAGTGCCATTGCTTTAAGCATGTCCCTCCGGAGCCCTGGACTGACCAGCCCACCGTCCAGCCCGTTGCCTGCTCTTGGCAGGGACCCTGGTGCATGTTGTCCCTCAGCTCAGGAACAGCATTGTTACCAAACATCCCGGGCTGGGCTAAGTGTCAATACTGGGCCTTCACCCGAAACATTGAAAACTACCCTCACAGTTTCTGCTCGATGCACAGAGTTCCTCCAGCAGATTGTCTGTTGGCGATTGTCTATTTAATATTTGCATCAAATTAAATCAGTAATGTTGCAAACAGTGTTCACTGTCCATTCAGAAATCTAATGGCGGAGGGGGAAAAGCTGTTCCTGAAATGTTGAGTGTGTGTTTTCGGGCTCCTGTATCTCCACCCTGATGGTAGCAATGAAGAGAGGACATGTCCAGGGTGATGGGGTCCTTAATTACAGATTACCGCCTCTTGAAGATGTCCTGGATGCTGGGGAGACTAGTGTCTACGATGGGGCTGGCTGAGTTTACAACTTTCTGCAGCTCTTTCTGACCCTGTGCGGTGGCCCTTCCTACCAGATGGTGTCTCTGTGCCTCCGTCCTTTTTCATTGCTGGTTGGCCAGAGGCTCACCAGTGACAGGTTAATGCGTCCATTCTCTGCCACCACTAATTGCATTCCTTAGTCCCATTCTGACATGTCAATCCATGGCCTCCTCTACTGCCATGCTGAAGCTCAACTCAGGTTGAAGGAGCAACACCTTGTATTCTAACAACACACACAAAATGCCGGAGGAACTCAGCAGGCCAGGCAGCATCTATGGAGAAAAGTACAGTTGACGTTTTGGGCTGAAACCCTTCGGCAGGACCTCATATTCTTTCTCGATAGCCTCCAATTTGATGGCATGAACATCGATTTCTCCGACTTCTAGTAATTTCCTCCCTGTTCCCCTGTCTTTTTTGTCCATTTCCCATTCTGATTCCCCTCTCACCCCTTGTCTTCATCTTATCTCCCTCTGGTTCCCTCCCTACTTCCCTTTCTCCTATGGTCCACTCCTCTCCTGTCAGATTCCTTCTTCTCCAGTCATTTGTCTCTTCCACATGCCGCCTCCCAGCTTCTCACTTCACCTGCCCTCTCCCCCACCCCCCCTCCTGGTCACCTGCCAGTTTGTACTCCTCCCCCCTCACCACGCCCCTGCCCCCTTCCTTTCCAGTCCCGACGGAGGCTCTCGGCCTGAGACGTCAACTGTTTACTCTTTCCTATAGATGCCGAGCTCCTCCAGCATTTTGTGTGCATTGCTCTGCATTTCCAGCATCTGCAGAACCCCTTGTCTTTGTGATTCAGGACACTAATATGGGAGTTGGAGTTGTATGAGTTGTTGAAGAGGCAGCACTTGGAGCACTGGGTAGAGTTTTAGCCACCCTGTTGTTGGAGAGCTGTGGTTAAACTAGAGAAAGTGCAGAAAAGATCAACCAGGAGAATGCCAGCGACAGAAAGCAGGAGTTAAAGGGGCAGGAGGGCCAGGGTAGGTCTTCATTGCTTGGAATGTAGGAGATTCTGGGGTGATGTTACACTGGCTTATAAAATTATGAGAGGTACGGATAAAAGGGAGGGAAATGGTATTTTCCCCAGGGTAGGGGAGAGTAAAGGTCAGGATTTTGGGGAGAGCTGAACTATTGAATAGGTACGAGAGGGGCAGAGGGTGGTACATAGGTGGAATGAGCTGTCAGATGAAACGAGATAGTGGGTGAGTCAGGTACGATAGTGTCATTTGAGGAACACTCGGATAGCTGCATAAGCGGGTGAGGGTCTGGCAGATGGAGTACAATGTTAGTAAATGCAAGGTCATCCACTTCGGAAGGTAAAATGGAAGAACAGATTATTATTTAAATGGTAAAAAGATTGCAGCATGCTGGGAGTGCTTGTACATGAATCACAAACAGTTGGCTTGCAGGTGCAGCAGGCCATCAAGAAGGCAAATGGGATGTTGGCCTTCATCGCCAGAGGGGTTGCATTTAGGAGCAGCAAGGTCACTCTGCAACTGCATTGGGGACTGGTGAGGCCGCACCTGGAGTACTGCGTGCAGTTCTGGTCTCCTTACTTGAGGAAGGGTATACTGGCTTTGGAGGGGGTGCAGAGGAGATTTACCAAGTTGATTCCAGAGATGACGGGGTTAATCTATGAGGAGAAATTGAGACACCTAGGACTGTACTCTCCGGAATTCAGAAGAATGAGAGGAGATCTTATAGAAACATATAAAATAATGAGAGGGGCTAGATAAGATAGAGGCAGGAAAGTCATTTCCAGTGGTAGGTGAGACTAGAACTAGGGAACATGGTCTCAATATTCAGGGGAGTAGATTTATGACGGAGATGAGGAGGAACTGCTTTTCCCAGAGGGTGGTAAATCTGTGGAATTTTCTACCAAATAAAGCAGTGGGGTCTACCTCAGTAAATATATTTAAGAGAAAGTTGGATAGATTCTTACATAGTAGGGGAATTGAGGGTGATGGGAAAAGGCAGGTAGGTGGAGATGAGTCCATGGCCTGGTCAGCCATGATCTTATTGAATGTCAGAGCAGGCTCAACGGGCCAGATGGCCAACACCTGCTCTTATTCCTTATGTTCTTATGTTATGGCGGTGTGGGAGATGCTGGGTGCAGGGTTAGAAGGATGTGTGTCAAAAGCAGGAAATTGAGTCTATTTGGGTGGCATGGCCTAGCAGTCGGCCTGGATGAAGGGCCTGTAAGCATGGATTGCATTGTGACTCTGACTGAGTGACAGGAATTCATTGATCACAATAAGCCAGCTGTGGGAAGGGTAAAGTTCTGTGAGATGCTGGGTGATTTGCCTAGCGAGGGGATATTTGTTTAGTGCCTTCCCGGGATTTTGAGCCAATGACCCTGAAAATTCAGCAATCAGTCCTTCTCATTCACTCTCCCCTCTCTCTCTGTCACTCCCCTCTCTCTCTGTCACTCCCCTCTCTCTCTGTCACTCCCCTCTCTCTCTGTCACTCCCCTCTCTCTCCGTCACTCCCCTCTCTCTCTGTCACTCCCCTCTCTCTCCGTCACTCCCCTCTCTCTCCGTCACTCCCCTCTCTCTCCGTCACTCCCCTCTCTCTCCGTCACTCCCCTCTCTCTCCGTCACTCCCCTCTCTCTCCGTCACTCCCCTCTTTCTCCGTCACTCCCCTCTTTCTCCGTCACTCCCCTCTCTCTGTCACTCCCCTCTCTCTCCGTCACTCCCCTCTCTCTCCGTCACTCCCCTCTCTCTCCGTCACTCCCCTCTCTCTCCGTCACACTCCCCTCTCTCTCCGTCACACTCCCCTCTCTCTCCGTCACTCCCCTCTCTCTCCGTCACTCCCCTCTCTCTCCGTCACTCCCCTCTCTCTCCGTCACTCCCCTCTCTCTCCGTCACTCCCCTCTCTCTCCGTCACTCCCCTCTCTCTCCGTCACTCCCCTCTCCCTCCGTCACTCTCCCCTCTCCCTCCCCGTCACTCCCCTCTCTCTCCGTCACTCCCCTCTCCCTCCCCGTCACTCTTCCGTCACTCCCCTCTCTCTCCGTCACTCCCCTCTCTCTCCGTCACTCCCCTCTCTCTGTCACTCCCCTCTCTCTCCGTCACTCTCCCCTCTCTCTCCGTCACTCCCCTCTCTCTCCGTCACTCCCCTCTCTCTCCGTCACTCTCCCCTCTCTCTCCGTCACTCTCCCCTCTCTCTCCGTCACTCTCCCCTCTCTCTCCGTCACTCTCCCCTCTCTCTCCGTCACTCTCCCCTCTCTCTCCGTCACTCTCCCCTCTCTCTCCGTCACACTCCCCTCTCTCTCCGTCACACTCCCCTCTCTCTCCGTCACACTCCCCTCTCTCTCCGTCACACTCCCCTCTCTCTCCGTCACACTCCCCTCTCTCTCCGTCACACTCCCCTCTCTCTCCGTCACACTCCCCTCTCTCTCCATCACACTCCCCTCTCTCCCCGTCACTCTCCCCTCTCCCTCCCCGTCACTCTTCCGTCACTCCCCTCTCTCTCCGTCACTCCCCTCTCTCTCCGTCACTCCCCTCTCTCTCCGTCACTCCCCTCTCTCTCCGTCACTCCCCTCTCCCTCCGTCACTCTCCCCTCTCCCTCCCCGTCACTCCCCTCTCTCTCCGTCACTCCCCTCTCCCTCCCCGTCACTCTTCCGTCACTCCCCTCTCTCTCCGTCACTCCCCTCTCTCTCTGTCACTCCCCTCTCTCTGTCACTCCCCTCTCTCTGTCACTCCCCTCTCTCTCCGTCACTCTCCCCTCTCTCTCCGTCACTCCCCTCTCTCTCCGTCACTCCCCTCTCTCTCCGTCACTCCCCTCTCTCTCCGTCACTCTCCCCTCTCTCTCCGTCACTCTCCCCTCTCTCTCCGTCACTCTCCCCTCTCTCTCCGTCACTCTCCCCTCTCTCTCCGTCACTCTCCCCTCTCTCTCCGTCACACTCCCCTCTCTCTCCGTCACACTCCCCTCTCTCTCCGTCACACTCCCCTCTCTCTCCGTCACACTCCCCTCTCTCTCCGTCACACTCCCCTCTCTCTCCGTCACACTCCCCTCTCTCTCCGTCACACTCCCCTCTCTCCCCGTCACTCTCCCCTCTCCCTCCCCGTCACTCTTCCGTCACTCCCCTCTCTCTCTGTCACTCCCCTCTCTCTCTGTCACTCCCCTCACTCTCCGTCACTCCCCTCTCTCTCCGTCACTCCCCTCTCTCTCCGTCACTCCCCTCTCTCTCCGTCACTCCCCTCTCTCTCCGTCACTCCCCTCTCTCTCCGTCACTCTCCCCTCTCTCTCCGTCACTCTCCCCTCTCTCTCCGTCACTCTCCCCTCTCTCTCCGTCACTCTCCCCTCTCACTCCGTCACTCTCCCCTCTCTCTCCGTCACTCTCCCCTCTCACTCCGTCACTCTCCCCTCTCTCTCCGTCACTCTCCCCTCTCTCTCCGTCACTCTCCCCTCTCTCTCCGTCACTCTCCCCTCTCTCTCCGTCACTCTCCCCTCTCTCCATCACTCTGCCCTCTCTCTCTCCGTCACTCTCCTCTCTCTCTCACTCTCTCCTCTCTCTCCGTCACTCTCCCCTCTCTCTCCGTCACTCTCCCCTCTCTCTCCGTCACACTCCCCTCTCTCTCCGTCACACTCCCCTCTCTCTCCGTCACTCTCCCCTCTCTCTCCGTCACACTCCCCTCTCTCTCCGTCACACTCCCCTCTCTCTCCGTCACACTCCCCTCTCTCTCCGTCACACTCCCCTCTCTCTCCGTCACACTCCCCTCTCTCTCCGTCACACTCCCCTCTCTCTCCGTCACACTCCCCTCTCTCTCCGTCACTCTCCCCTCTCTCTCCGTCACTCTCCCCTCTCTCCATCACTCTCCCCTCTCCACTTGATGGATTTGTGACCTCATTTTCTGATGTTACAAAGATAGATGGAGGGTCAGGTGGTGGTGAAGAATCGGGGAATCTGCAAAAGGACAAACAGACTGGGAGAATGGGCAAAGAAGTGGCAGATGGAGTTTACTGTGAGGAGGTATTTGGTCATGCACCTGAATAAAGGAATGAATGTGTGGACTATTCTCTAAATGGGAAGAGAATACCGAACTCAGAGGTGTGAAAATGTAGGAGGATTCCTTAAAGGTTAACTTGCAGATTCGTGGTTAAGGAAGGCAAATTTAACATTAGTATTGGTTTTGAGAGGACTAGGATATAAGAGCAAGGATGTAATGCTGAGACTTTACAAGACATTAGTCAAACCACACTTGAATATCAGGAGAAATTTTGAGCCCCTTATTTAAGAAAAGATATGTTAACATTGGAGAGGGCCCAGAGGAGGCTGATAAGAATGATTCCAGGAATGAAAGGGTTAACATATGAGGAGCGTTGATGGCTCTGGGTGTGTACTCCTGGAGCTTAGAAGAATGGCAGGTGGAGGGGGGGGGGGTGTGGAGGTGGTTGGAAATTTCTTTGAAACCTATGGGATATTGAAAGGACTAGATAGAGTGCATATGGAGAGAATGTTTCCTATGGCGGGCAAGTCTAGGACCAGAGGGAATATATCTGCCAGTGTGTCTCATGAACAACCTTCCTATAATGAGGCAACCAGAACTGAACACAATACTCCATGTGTGGTCTCGCCAGTGTTTTATGGATCTGCAACTTTACCTCAGGGCTCTTGAACTCAAACCCGTGACTGATGAAGGCCAACACACCAAAGGCAAAATGATGCGTGTCTTTGTACATTTCGATGTACTTGTGCTTGATAAATTAATCTGTATCTATGTGCCGCTCTCTGTTTTCCACGCTGTGTATCCCGTGTTTTGTGTTGTGTGCTCTGTCCTGTTCCATGTTCCACAGTGACCCGGCTCTCTGTTTTACAGCAAGGCTGGACGATAGCAGTGGACCTGGTGATTGGACAGCAGGGCATCGGGCAGGTGGTTAACAAGGACGGGGTGAGTACAGGGGTGGTGGGAAAACTGCAACCAGGCAGGAACCAGCGGAGGCTGCTGATTGAAAACCCCTGAGCGCAATTGAATGTGAAAATAGAGAGAGAAGGAGGGAGGCATGGAACAGGACTGGTTTCATTGTCCACACAGGGACAGGCGCTTTGGCCAACAATGTCTGGACCAAGCATGGTGCCAGATACAGAACAGCCTATGATCTTGTGCTGACCTTACTACCAACACTAAGATCAAATCAACCCTTCCCTCCCAAAAGGCCCTCCATGCTTCTCCCATCCAAATGCCTATCTAAGAGTCTCTCAAATGCCCTTAATGTATCTGTGTCTATCAGCACCCTTATTTGGTCCCACCATTCTCTGTGTGAAGAATTTGCCTCAGACGTTGCCCCCCCCCATGCATTTCTCCAATGGATCGCCAGAAAATGATTGCTATTGGCCATTTACACCCTGGAAAAAGTCTCTGGCTGTCTACTCGATCCCTGCCTCTTTTCATCGTGTACACCTCTATCAAGTCACCTCTCATCCTCCATTGCTCCAAAGAGAAAAACCCTAGTTTGCTCAACCTACCCTCATAAGACACGCTCTCTAATTCAGGTATCATCCCGATAAATCTCTTCCGCGCCCTCCCTGAAGTTTCCACGTCCTTCCTATGATGAGATAACCAAAACCGAACGCAGTGTGATCTCATTGGGGTTTTTTTAGAGTCGCAACATTACCCTGAAATCAATCCCCTGACTAATGTAGGCCAGTTCACCGTACACTACCTTAACAAACCATAATCCATACTCCCATCCACCCCATTCTTCGTCTGTTCATGTGTCTGCCTTCACCACCCTGGAAACACATTCCAGATACCTTCCACTCTCTGTGTAAAAACCTGCCCAGCTCATCTCCTTTGATCTTATTCCCTTTCACCTTAGTTGCATGCCCCCTGCTGTTAGGCATTTCCACTCTGGGACAGAGACTTTGACTGTCTACCCTAGACCTCTATAAGTTCCCAGTTTAAGAAGTGAAACTCAGCGGCTCCCTACTGGCATCAAACAGAACGATTAATCGCACTCTTCCTGAACGATTAGTGCTGCAATAAATAGCCTGGAGCTTCCATTTCGGAGATGACCTGTGCAATCTGGCACTTTTGAGGTGTGAGCTGAAGTCTCGAAGGTGCAGAACACTTGTAGTATGAAGTGGCCAAACCAGGGCCCAAGAGTAAATCAAAGTGGCAGGGCGTGGGCCCGAGAACGAGGAATGAGCCGATGATTGGCCAAATTGAAAAGGTCACTGTTTTGGAGCCAGAGGCAATTGATGGGCCAGTGTTCAGCTTGTAGCTCTGAGGTTTAGTCGTCTCGCTGAACTGAGGCTGTGGCCAGCAACTAACGGGCTCCTGAATTGGCTGCAGTGATGACTAGCTTTGTGAAGTTTAGTTTTAAATGTTATTTGCTGACTTTCTGTTGTTAGCACAATGGGCACATTGGGTATTTGAGTGCTTAATGGGTTCCTTGGTTATGTTCTTCCTGTAAGGAGATGATCCTCAAGGTCGTACGGCATATTGTACATACTTTAATAAAGGATGTAGTTTGAACTTTTACCAGGTCTCCCCTCAGCCTCTGCCACTCCAGAGAAAACAACACAAGTTTGTCCAAGCTCTCCTTATAGCAGGCAGCCTCTAATCCAGGCAGCATCCTGGTGAACCTTTTCTGCCTTCTTTCCCAAGCATCTACATCCTTCCTGAAATGGGCCAGCCAGAACTACACACAAACCTCAAAATGTGATGAATGAAGATTATAAGGCTACAGCTTTTATATTCTCTGCACCACCCAATGAAGACATGAATACTATACACCTTCTATCTACTTGTGTTGTCTCTAACAGGGATCTATGGACTTGCCCCAAGTCCTCCGTATGTCCTGTCGTTTTCTGTAGCTTTGCTACTACTCTTGATCTCACACATGTTCATATTAAACTCTAGCTGCCCTCTCTGTGCCCATGTTCCCAACTAATCCATATTACACTGAATCCTTTATCTGCCAATTACCATGAACTTTATTTGTCTCATGTACATTAAAACTACAGTGAAATACATCATTTGATTAAATCAAATTAGCAAGGGTTGTGCTGGGCAGCCTGTGAGCATTGCCCTGCATCTGGGGCCAATATAGCATGCCCACAACTCTGTAACCCTAACCCACAGAACTTCGGACTGTGGGAGGAAACCGAGTAGTCACAGGGTGCATGTACAAATTCCTTCTAGGTGGCAGCGGCTATTGAACCATGAAGGGGTACCATGGTAGCATGTTACAGCTCAGGGCATCGGTGTTCAGAATTCAGCTCCGGCACCCTCTGAAAGAAGTTTGCATGCTCTTCCCAAGTGCGTAGGTTTCCTCTGGATGCTCTGGTTTCCTCCTACAGTCCAAAGACGTTCCGGTTAGTAGGGTTATTGGTCATTTTGAATTGTCCTGTGCTTAAACTCTTGGTTGTTGGGCAAGAAGGGCCTGTTCTGCACCTTATTTTGAAATAAGTAAATAATCTTAAAGCTGGTGCTGGACCACTACGATACCATGAAGCTACTTTTGTGTCTTCTGCAAAATTAGTAACTTGCTAATCCAGCCTCCTCCAATTTTATCTGGATCATTGGTGTATGGTCTCTGAAAAGTAACAGCAGTTGCAGCATTGTCCACTGACCTCCAGTCAGAATAACACCCTGTCACCACTGCACTCTTCTCTTCTACTCCACTGGGGCAGAAGCTCACCAGAGTCCTTTGTTTGACGGCAAGTCTTTCAAACCCTTCTTCTGCCTTCTACACAAAAATCCTTCCTCTCCCAAGGACGAGGACTTTGGAGCTTCTGCTACCATTTCTTTAGCTCGGGATTTTTACAGGATAGGGTTGCTCGCCCCATTCCCAACCCTTCTCCTTTTTCCCATCCACGGTAGAGTTTCTGTCTTCTGTGGCCAAGCATATATTGAATCCAACCACCAATCTTATGGTGTACTTCGTCTTCTGGATCAGCCCACCTTATCAAACACTTTACAAAAGTCTATTCATCATCTTCATCTCAATTAAAAAACAAGGATGTAATGCTGAGGCTTTATAAGACATCAGTCAGTCAACTCTTGAGGTAATGTGGGAGCCTCTTATCTAGGAAACGATGTGCTGGCATTGGAGAGCTTTTAGAGGAGGTTCAAGCTGCTTTAATGACAGTTCTGTATACAAGTGAGAACAAAATAATTCTTACTCTGGATCCAAATGCAATAAGGTAAAGAACACAATGCTTAAAACACATTAAATATTAAATACATAAGATATTTTATATATTGTACATAGATTGATATCTCTCCATAAAGTGACGTTAGGCTGTACATAGTGTGACTGACAGGAAATGATAAAGTAGTTGGTGGTTGGCAGTGTGGAAGGGTGAGGGTGTTACTCCTCGGGAGAAGTAACTGTTTTTGAGTCTGCTGATCCTGGAGTGGATGCTATATAGCCTCATCCCTGGCGGGTGTGGGACAAACAGTCCATGAGCAGGGTGGGTGGGATCCTTCATGATGTTCCTGGCCCTGTTCCAGTACCTTTCTGTTTCTATGTCCTTGATGGTGGGTAGCTGGTGCTGGTGATGTGTTGGGCAGTTTGTACTGCCCGTTGTAAGAATTACTGTCCATTGCAGTGCAGTTTCCATACCGAGCAGTGATACAGCTTGTTAGGATGCTCTCCACTGTGCATCTGCAGAAGGTTGTGAGAACTGATGTACATTATCCAGATCCCTTCAGCCTCTCACAAGAAGGATGTTTCCTATAGTGGGCGAGTCTAGGATCAGAGAACACAGAATAGAGGGACATCCATTTAGAACAGAGATAAGGAGGAATTTTTTTAGCCAGAGGTAGGTGAATCTGTGAAATTCATTACCACAGATGGCTGTGGAGGCCAAGTATTTAAAGTGGAGGTTGGTAAGTGCTTGATTAGTCAGGGCATCAAAGGTTATGGGGGAATGCAGGAGAATAGGGCTGAGAGGGATAATAAATCAGCCATGATGGAATGGCAAAGCAGACTTGATGGGCTGAATGGCCTGGTTCTGCTCCCATATCTGATGGTCTTGATGTGAGAGTGAGAGAGAATGAATGTGATGGGGAGAGAAAGAGGGGAATGAGTCGAGGGGAGAGAGGTGATTGTTCTGTAGAGAGAAAGAGTGAGTGGCTGAGTCACAGACAGGAAGAGAAAGTCATGCAGAGAAAGAGAAGGGGAGTGAGTCAAAGAGAAAAACACAGGGAGATGCAGTGATTCAGTGATGCACTGAATCAAGGAGAATGAGTTGAGTGAATCCCACAGAAAGGGGGACTGAGAAATTGAACACAGCAAAGATTAGCCCAGGATCACCACCAAATATCTGTAGGCAGTCTCCCCACAGGATTGTCCACTCTGACCAACTCTCTTGTTACGCTTGGGCAGCAAACTGGGTGTGTGGTCTGCCGGAGGGGGCTGGTGATCACAGGCGGCAGCTCCGGTGGTCTACAGAGAGCCATGGGAGGGCTGGAGGAGGGAAATCCTCTGATAAGCCATATCATCATGATCCCAGCAACATCCCTTCATCCCGATCTCATTGTCAAACCCTACTCTCGCTCTGACTGGGACTCAAAAGTTTCAGTTAGAATCAGGTTTCTTAGAAGGTCTTTTATGTTGTGAAATTTGTTCTTTTGAGGCAGTAGAACAATGCAAAGGTGTAAAATTACTATAAATTACGGAAAAATCAAAAAGTACAATATGCAGTGAATATTGAGCTAGTGTTCATGGGTTCATTGTCTGTTCAGAAGTCTAATAGTAAAGGTAAGGAGGCTGTTCCTGAATCATTAAACATGGGTCTTCAAGCTCCTGAACCTCCTCCCTGATGGTTGTAATGAGAAGAGGACATGGTGGGGTGCTTGATGACCAATGCCATGTTCTCGAGGCGACATCTCCTGAAGGTGTCCTTGTTGATGGGGAGGGTTGTACCCATGAGGAGATTGGCAGAGTCTACAGTTCTCTGCAGTCTCTTTAGGTCCTGTATCCTGCCCCCTCAGTACTAGGTCCTTAATACTGCCCCCTCAGTACTAGGTCCTGTATCCTGCCCCCTCAGTACTAGGTCCTGTATCCTGCCCCCTCAGTACTAGGTCCTGTATCCTGCCCCCTCAGTACTAGGTCCTGTATCCTGCCCCCTCAGTACTAGGTCCTGTATCCTGCCCCCTCAGTACTAGATCCTGTATCCTGCCCCCTCAGTACTAGGTCCTGTATCCTGCCCCCTCAGTACTAGATCCTGTATCCTGCCCCCTCAGTACTAGGTCCTGTATCCTGCCCCCTCAGTACTAGGTCCTGTATCCTGCCCCCTCAGTACTAGGTCCTGTATCCTGCCCCCTCAGTACTAGGTCCTGTATCCTGCCCCCTCAGTACTAGGTCCTGTATACTGCCCCCTCAACTAGGTCCTGTATACTGCCCCCTCAGTACTAGATCCTGTATACTGCCCCCTCAGTACTAGATCCTGTATTCTGCCCCCTCAGTACTAGGTCCTGTATACTGCCCCCTCAACTAGGTCCTGTATACTGCCCCCTCAGTACTAGGTCCTGTATACTGCCCCCTCAGTACTAGGTCCTGTATACTGCCCCCTCAGTACTAGGTCCTGTATACTGCCCCCTCAGTACTAGATCCTGTATATTGCCCCCTCAGTACTAGATCCTGTAAACTGCCCCCTCAACTAGGTCCTGTATACTGCCCCCTCAGTACTAGGTCCTGTAAACTGCCCCCTCAGTACTAGGTCCTGTATACTGCCCCCTCAGTACTAGGTCCTGTATACTGCCCCCTCAGTACTAGGTCCTGTATACTGCCCCCTCAGTACTAGGTCCTGTATACTGCCCCCTCAGTACTAGGTCCTGTATACTGCCCCCTCAGTACTAGGTCCTGTATACTGCCCCCTCAGTACTAGGTCCTGTATACTGCCCCCTCAGTACTAGGTCCTGTAAACTGCCCCCTCAGTACTAGGTCCTGTATACTGCCCCCTCAGTACTAGGTCCTGTATACTGCCCCCTCAGTACTAGGTCCTGTATACTGCCCCCTCAGTACTAGGTCCTGTATACTGCCCCCTCAGTACTAGGTCCTGTATACTGCCCCCTCAGTACTAGGTCCTGTATACTGCCCCCTCAGTACTAGGTCCTGTATACTGCCCCCTCAGTACTAGGTCCTGTATACTGCCCCCTCAGTACTAGGTCCTGTATACTGCCCCCTCAGTACTAGGTCCTGTATACTGCCCCCTCAGTACTAGGTCCTGTATACTGCCCCCTCAGTACTAGATCCTGTATATTGCCCCCTCAGTACTAGATCCTGTAAACTGCCCCCTCAACTAGGTCCTGTATACTGCCCCCTCAGTACTAGGTCCTGTAAACTGCCCCCTCAGTACTAGGTCCTGTATACTGCCCCCTCAGTACTAGGTCCTGTATACTGCCCCCTCAGTACTAGGTCCTGTATACTGCCCCCTCAGTACTAGGTCCTGTATACTGCCCCCTCAGTACTAGGTCCTGTATACTGCCCCCTCAGTACTAGGTCCTGTATACTGCCCCCTCAGTACTAGGTCCTGTATACTGCCCCCTCAGTACTAGGTCCTGTATACTGCCCCCTCAGTACTAGGTCCTGTATACTGCCCCCTCAGTACTAGGTCCTGTATACTGCCCCCTCAACTAGGTCCTGTATACTGCCCCCTCAGTACTAGGTCCTGTAAACTGCCCCCTCAGTACTAGGTCCTGTATACTGCCCCCTCAGTACTAGGTCCTGTATACTGCCCCCTCAGTACTAGGTCCTGTATACTGCCCCCTCAGTACTAGGTCCTGTATACTGCCCCCTCAGTACTAGATCCTGTATATTGCCCCCTCAGTACTAGATCCTGTATACTGCCCCCTCAGTACTAGGTCCTGTATACTGCCCCCTCAGTACTAGATCCTGTATACTGCCCCCTCAGTACTAGGTCCTGTATACTGCCCCCTCAGTACTAGGTCCTGTATACTGCCCCCTCAGTACTAGGTCCTGTATCCTGCCCCCTCAGTACTAGGTCCTGTATACTGCCCCCTCAGTACTAGGTCCTGTATCCTGCCCCCTCAGTACTAGGTCCTGTATACTGCCCCCTCAGTACTAGGTCCTGTATACTGCCCCCTCAGTACTAGGTCCTGTATCCTGCCCCCTCAGTACTAGGTCCTGTATACTGCCCCCTCAGTACTAGGTCCTGTATCCTGCCCCCTCAGTACTAGGTCCTGTATACTGCCCCCTCAGTACTAGGTCCTGTATACTGCCCCCTCAGTACTAGGTCCTGTATACTGCCCCCTCAGTACTAGGTCCTGTATACTGCCCCCTCAGTACTAGGTCCTGTATACTGCCCCCTCAGTACTAGGTCCTGTATATTGCCCCCTCAGTACTAGGTCCTGTATACTGCCCCCTCAGTACTAGGTCCTGTATACTGCCCCCTCAGTACTAGGTCCTGTATACTGCCCCCTCAGTACTAGATCCTGTATACTGCCCCCTCAGTACTAGGTCCTGTATACTGCCCCCTCAGTACTAGGTCCTGTATACTGCCCCCTCAGTACTAGGTCCTGTATCCTGCCCCCTCAGTACTAGGTCCTGTATACTGCCCCCTCAGTACTAGGTCCTGTATCCTGCCCCCTCAGTACTAGGTCCTGTATACTGCCCCCTCAGTACTAGGTCCTGTATCCTGCCCCCTCAGTACTAGGTCCTGTATACTGCCCCCTCAGTACTAGGTCCTGTATCCTGCCCCCTCAGTACTAGGTCCTGTATCCTGCCCCCTCAGTACTAGGTCCTGTATACTGCCCCCTCAGTACTAGGTCCTGTATACTGCCCCCTCAGTACTAGGTCCTGTATACTGCCCCCTCAGTACTAGATCCTGTATACTGCCCCCTCAGTACTAGGTCCTGTATACTGCCCCCTCAGTACTAGGTCCTGTATACTGCCCCCTCAGTACTAGGTCCTGTATACTGCCCCCTCAGTACTAGGTCCTGTATACTGCCCCCTCAGTACTAGGTCCTGTATACTGCCCCCTCAGTACTAGGTCCTGTATACTGCCCCCTCAGTACTAGGTCCTGTATACTGCCCCCTCAGTACTAGGTCCTGTATACTGCCCCCTCAGTACTAGGTCCTGTATACTGCCCCCTCAGTACTAGGTCCTGTATACTGCCCCCTCAGTACTAGGTCCTGTATACTGCCCCCTCAGTACTAGGTCCTGTATACTGCCCCCTCAGTACTAGGTCCTGTATACTGCCCCCTCAGTACTAGGTCCTGTATACTGCCCCCTCAGTACTAGGTCCTGTATACTGCCCCCTCAGTACTAGGTCCTGTATCCTGCCCCCTCAGTACTAGGTCCTGTATACTGCCCCCTCAGTACTAGGTCCTGTATACTGCCCCCTCAGTACTAGGTCCTGTATACTGCCCCCTCAGTACTAGGTCCTGTATACTGCCCCCTCAGTACTAGGTCCTGTATACTGCCCCCTCAGTACTAGGTCCTGTATACTGCCCCCTCAGTACTAGGTCCTGTATTCTGCCCCCTCAGTACTAGGTAGTGTTGCAGTCAGAATGCTCCCCTTAGACTCAGTTGAAGTTAACAGATGAGTGTGGCCTCTGACAAGGAAGGATCTGTATATAATGGGTAGCAGGAAACCACCAGTATCACTTCAGTTTATCCCAGGCAGACGTGAACCGGTAACTTCCCCATGGGAGAAATCCCTCCTGTGTACTCATACTTGCATTGTGGGCTTCAGGGTCCCTTTCTGTGATTAGATTAAATTAGTTTTATTTATCACATGGATATCGAAACTTGAGACATACAATGAAATACGTTGTTTGCATGAATGAGCGACACCGTTTGAGCATGTGCCAGAGGCAGCCTACAAGTTCCGCCACACTTCTCGGCACCAGCATGGTACTCCCACAACTTCCTAACCCTTACCCATACATCTTTGCATCGTCAAAGAAATTCGGAGAACCCCATCACGGGGAGAATGTACAAACTCCTTACAGGTAGCAGAGGGAATTGAACCCGGATGGCTGACGTAGACTATTATGCTAACCACTCCACTACCATATTGCCCTCTATCCTGTGCAATCTGTCAGATGATGATGATTAAAGGTTAAACTAAGTATTCCCCAAAGAGGAATGAACTGTTATCTTGTTCTTCGTTTGTGTACAGCCCATCAGCTTGGCCGAGTTCTCACAGATTCTCTCCATCAAATCAGTTCATTCAGAGAACAGCACAAAAGCTTTGCTTCAACTGGAGATCAGCGGGGCTTCCCAGGTAAGTTTCTCCACCAGAAATCATGCCTGTTATCACTACAGTGACGTGAAATACACCGCTGTTTTGCGGCAGCAGTACAGGGCAATACATAAAATTCCATAAATCACAAGTAAATAGAGCACAAAGAGAGGAACGCCAGTGTAGTGTTCATGGGCTCATGGACTGCCCAGTAATCTGATGGAAGATTCAGTCCTGACGAAAGGTCTCGGCTGGAAACATTGACAGTGCTTCTCCCTATAGATGCTGCCTGTCCTGCTGTGTTCCACCAGCATTTTGTGTGTGTTGTTTGAATTTCCAGCATCTGCAGATTTCCTCGTGTTTGAATCTGATGGAAGAAGCTTAAATGTTAGGTGCAGGTAACACCTCCCTGATGATAGTAATGCAAAGAGGATTTGTCCAAAGCGGTGAGGGTCCTGGATGATGGATGTTGCCTCCTTGAAGCATTGCCTTTTGAAGATGTCCTCAGTGGTGGGGAGGCCAGTGGCCATGATGGAGCAGACCGAGTCTACAGGCCTTTGCAGCCTCTTGGGATTCTGTGCATTGGAGACTCCATAGCAAGCGAGCACATAACCAGTTAGAACACTTTCCATGTGGGGAATTGAATGTGTGAATCCATTTGGATTGTACTTAGTGGGAATGTCAAGGGAGCTGGCCTGTTGGGATTGGGTTCAGTGGGAATATGAAGGGAATTGATCTGTTGGGATTGGGTTTAGTAGGAATATGAAGGGAGTTGGTCTGTTGGGATTGGGTTTAGTGGGAATATGAAGGGAGTAGGTCTGTTGGGAATGGGTTCAGTGGGAATGTGAAGGGAGTTGATCTGTTGGGATTGGGTTTAGTGGGAATATGAAGGGAGTAGGTCTGTTGGGATTGGGTTCAGTGGGAATATGAACGGAGTTGGTCTGTTGGGATTGGGTTCAGTGGGAATATGAAGGGAGTTGATCTGTTGGGAATGGGTTTAGTGGGAATGTGAGGGGAGTTGGTCTGTTGGGATTGGGTTTAGTGGGAATATGAAGGGAGTAGGTCTGTTGGGAATGGGTTTAGTGGGAATGTGAGGGGAGTTGGTCTGTTGGGATTGGGTTTAATTGGAAAGTGAAGTGGTTGGTTCATTGGGATGTGGTTTTGTGGGATTTATGTGGTTTCGGGGTTGGTCCTTTAGGAATGGGTCTAGTGGGAATTTGAGGGGAATTGGTCTTTGGGAATTATACATTATGAACTCTGCCTTTCTAGTGAGGAATCTATGAACAGGGAGTACAGACTCCGGGGATTAGAATATAAAGGCAAGGATGTACCCTGAGGCTTTACAGGACATTGGCAACACCGTACAAGGTGTATTGTGAGCAATTTTAGGCCCCTTATCTAAGAAAAGATGTGCTGGCTTTGGAGGCCATCCAGAGGAGGTTCACAAGAGTAATGCCTGGAATGAAAGAATAAATGTATGAGAAGAATTTGATGGCTCTTCAAATTTGAAGAGTTTTGTATTTACTGGAGTTTAGATGAATTGAAGGGGGATCTCACTGAAATATAACAAATATTGAAATGCATTGATAGAATGGACATGAAGCAGATGTTTCTTAGAGGGGAGGAGTCTAGAACCAGAGGGCACAGCCTCAGAAACATAGAAACATAGAAAATAGGTGCAGGAGTAGGCCATTTGGCCCTTTGAGCCTGCACCACCATTCAGTATGATCATGGCTGATCATCCAACTCAGAACCCTGTACCTGCTTTCTCTCCATACCCCCAATCCCTTTAGCCACAAGGGCCATATCTAACTCCCTCTTAAATATAGCCAATGAATTGGCCTCAACTGTTTCCTGTGGCAGAGAATTCCACAGATTCACCACTCTCTGTGTGAAGAAGTTTTTCCTCATCTTGGTCCTAAAAAGCTTCCCCTTTATCCTTAGACTGTGACCCCTCGTTCTGGACTTCCCCAACATCGGAAACAATCTTCCTGCATCTAGCCTGTCCAATCCCTTTAGAATTTTATACATTTCAATAAGATCCCCCCTCAATCTTCTAAATTCCAGTGAGTATAAGCCTAGTTGACCCAGTCTTTCTTCATATGAAAGTCCTGCCATCCCAGGAATCAATCTGGTGAACCTTCTCTGTGCTCCCTCTATGGCAAGAATGTCTTTCCTCAGATTAAAACTGCACACAGTACTCTAGGTGCTGTCTCACCAAGGCCTTGTACAACTGCAGTAGAACCTCCCTGCTCCTGTACTCGAATCCTTTCACTATGAATGCCAACATACCATTTGCCTTTTTCACCGCCTGCTGTACCTGCATGCCCACCTTCAACGACTGGTGTACAATGACACCCAGGTCTCGTTGCAACTCCCCTTTTCCTAATCGGCCACCGTTCAGATAATAATTTGTTTTCCTGTTCTTGCAACCAAAGTGGATAACCTCACATTTATCCACATTAAATTGCATCTGCCATGAATTTGCCCACTCACCTAACCTATCCAAGTCACCTTGCATCCTTTTAGCATCCTCCTCACAGCTAACACCGCCGCCCAGCTTCGTGTCATCTGCAAACTTGGAGATGCTGCATTTAATTCCCTCGTCTAAATCACTAATATATATTGTAAACAACTGGGGTCCCAGCACCGAGCCTTGCGGTACCCCACTAGTCACTGCCTGCCAATCTGAAAAGGTCCCATTTACTCCCACTCTTTGCTTCTTGTCTGCCAACCAATTCTCTATCCTCATCAATACCATACCCCCAATACTGTGTACTTTAAGTTTGCACACTAATCTCCTGTGTGGGACCTTATCAAAAGCCTTTTGAAAATCTAACTATACCACATCCATTGGCTCTCCCCTATCCACTCTATTAGTTACATCTTCAAAAAATTCTATAAGATTCGTCAGACATGATTTTCCTTTCACAAATCCATGCTGACTTTGTCCGATGATTTCACCTCTTTCCAAATGTGCTGTTATCACATCTTTGATAACCGACTCTAGCATTTTCCCCACCACCGATGTCAGACTTAACCAGTCTATAATTCCCCGGTTTCTCTCTCCCTACTGTTTTAAAAAGTGGGGTTACATTAGCCACCCTCCAATCCTCAGGAACTAATCAAGAATCTAAGGAGTTTTGAAAAATTATCACTAATGCATCCACTATTTCTTGGGCTACTTCCTTAAGCACTCTGGGATGCAGACCATCTGGCCCTGGGGATTTATCTGCCTTTAATCCCTTCAATTTACCTAACACCACTTCCCTACTAACATGTATTTCCCTCAGTTCCTCCATCTCACTAGACCCTCGGTCCCTTACTATTTCCGGAAGATTATTTATGTCCTCCTTAGTGAAGACAGAACCAAAATAATTGTTCAATTGGTCTGCCATGTCTTTGTTCCCTATGATCAATTCACCTGTTTCTGACTGTAAAGGACCTACATATGTCTTGACCAATCTTTTTCTTTTCACGTATCTATAAAAGCTTTTACAGTCAGTTTTTATGTTCCCTGCCAGCTTTCTCTCATAATCTTTTTTCCCTTTCCTAATTAAGCCCTTTGTCCTCCTCTGCTGGACTCTGCATTTCTCCCAGTCCTCAGGTGTGCTGCTTTTTTTTGCTAATTTATATGTTTCTTCTTTGGACTTGATACTATCACTAATTTCCCTTGTCGGCTACGGGTGCACTACCTTCCCTGGTTTATTTTTTGCCAAACTGGGAATAGAGGGACTTGCAATTCGAACAGAGAAAAGGAGAAATATTTTTAGCCAGAGGGTGGTGAATCTGTGGAATTCATTGTGATGTCTGTGGAGGCCAAATTATTGAGTATACTTAAAGAGGAAGTTGATAGATTCTTGGTTAGTCAGAGCATCTAAGTCTATGGGGAGTAGGCAGGAGACTAGTTGAGAGGGATGATAAGTCAGTCATGACAGAATGACGGAGCAGACTCGATGGCCTAATTCTGCTCCTCTAAATTACGGAATCATTACTTCTCATTAACTGGCTCCTGGTCCACTGTGAGAATCAGGTTTATTATCAATGACGTAGTCATGAAACTTGTTGTTTTCTGGCAGCAGTACAGTGCAATGCATAATAAAAAAAACCTACAAATTACAATAAATAGTGTTGTAGTGGTCCATGATGACAGATGAGAAAAGTTCGTTTAACTCGACTGACGTCTTTATTGCAACAAACACAAAAACAGACCAGGCACGATGACGTGAGGAAGGTCATCACTCACTGAAATGCAGACAGAGGAGGTGATTGTAACACACTCAGTTACAGTCAGGGTAGCCCACAAACTCACAAGTGAATACAGTAACTGTATAACACAAGCTAAAATGTAACAATAAATGAACTTGAACATCCTACAAAAGCATTTTAATACAAAAACAATAAGTAGCGCTGGTCATTAGGAATGCTGGGCTGGGATGTCATCCACATCTACTCTCTCTTTGGAACCCCACTGCATAAGTAAAAATAAATTAATTAAGTAGTACAAAAAGATGAAGAAGATAGTATTAATGGTCTCAGAAATCTGATGGTGAAGGCAATAGAGCTGTTCCTAAAACATTGGGTGTGTGGCTTCAGGCTCCTGTACCTCCTCCTTGATGTTAGCAATGAGAAGAAGGCATGCCCTTGGTCATGGGATTCCTTAATGATGGAAGTTGCCTTTTTGAAGCATCACCTTTTGAAGATGTCCTCGATGGTGTGGAGGCTAGTGCCCATGATGGAGCAGGCTGAGTTTACAACTTTCTGCAGCTCTTTCTGTCTCTGTGCTGTGGCCCTTCCATACCAGACGATGATACAACCAGTCAGAATGCTCTCCATCATTCATCTCTTGAAAGTTTTGAGTGTCTTTGGAGACAGAATCAGAATTGGGTTTCTTATCACTGGCAAATGACGTGAAATTTGTTAACTTAGCAGCAGCAGTTCAATGCCATACATAATCTAGCAGAGAGAGAGAAAAAAATAAATAATAAGAAATAAAATAAAACATAATAAATAAACAAGTAAATCAATTACATATATTGAATAGATTATTTTTTTAAAATGTGCAAAAACAGAAATACTGTATATTAAAACAAGTGAGGTAGTGTCCAAAGCTTCAATGTCCATTTAGGAATTAGATGGCGGAGGGGAAGAAGCTGTTCCTGAATCGCTGAGTGTGTGCTTTCAGGCTTCTGTATCTCCTACCCGATGGTGACAATGAGAAAAGGGCATGTCCTGGGTGCTGGAGGTCTTTAATAATGGATGCTGCCTTTCTGAGCAAAGTCTCTCCTCAAACTCTGAATTGAATATAGCCACTGTCATGCTTTCTTTGCAATTGCATCAATGTGTTAGGCCCAGGACTGATCTTGAGAGATCTTGACACCCTAGAACTTGAAATTACTCACCCTTTGCACAGTTGACCCCCTCAGTGAGGACTGGTGTGTGTTCCCCCAATTCCCTGACATCCACAATCAATTCTTTGGTCTTACTGACACTGAGGGCAAGGTTGTTGTTGCAACACCACTCACCCAGGTGATCTGTCTCACTCCAGATGTCGGTCATTGGGTACTGGTGTGACTGTCGCTCTTTTGAAGCAGGTGGAAACCTCTGAGTGCAGTAGTGATCTCACATTTCCAGTTGTCTCATACTCTCTTATGTTCAATGCAGCCCCTGACCATAACAACCTCTTCACTGGCGATGGCAGAGAACATGGCCAACCTAATTGATGGGTACTGCCAGCTGGAGCACGGAAACACCAACTCCCTCATCACCAGGCCCAAGACAGGTGAGTGATGGGGAATACTCCTGTCCAGAGACATTGTGCAATACAATATGGGTACAGGACTTTGAGCACCCCCAGTTCATGCTGATCACAGTGCCCACTGGGGGATTGACTGTGCTGGATTGGGTGTTGTGCAATGATCCAGAGGTGATAAGAGAACTCAGGGTTAAGGAACCCTTAGGGAACAGTGATTATAGTATGATCAAGTTCACTTTGAAAATTGAGAAGTAGAAACTAAATTCCAATGTGTCAGTATTTCAGTCGAATAAAGTAAATTACAATGGCCTGAGAGGGGAACTGGCCAAAGTTGACTGCAAAGAGATACTAGCAGGAAAGTCAGCAGAGCAGCAATGGCTGGAGTTGTGAAAAATGAGGGAAGTGCAAGACAGATATATTCCAAATAAGAAGAAATTTTCAAATGTTAGAAGGACACTACCGTGGCTGACAAGTGAAGTCAGAACCAAAGTAAAAGCAAAAGAGAAAGCTTACAAGGAAGCCAGAGCTAGTGGGAAGATAGAGGATTGGGCAGCTTTTAAAAACTTGCAGAAGAAAACAAAGAAGGTCATTAGGAAGGAAAAAATGAATTATGAAAGGAAGCGGGTGACCAATATCAAAGAAGAAACTAGAAGCTTTTTTAAGTATATAAAGGGTAAAAGATATAAAGGGTAGATATAGGGCCAATACAAAATGATGCTGGAGGTATTGCAATGAGAGACGCAGAGATGGCCGAGGAACTGAATGAGTATTTTGTAATCAGTCTTCACAGTGGAAGACATCTGTAGTATACTGGACATTCAAGATTGTCAGGGAAATGAAGTATGTGCAGTGAAAATTACAACTGATAAGGTGCTCAGGAAGCTTAATAGTCTGAGGGTGGATAAAACTGCTATTTAAGGAGGGTGGGAGGCAGCAGAAAGGAAACTATAGACTTGTTAGCCTGACATCAGTGGTTGGGATGTTGTTGGAATTGATTGTTAGGGATGAGATTATGGAGTACTTGGAGGCACATGACAAGATAGGCCAAAGCCAGCATGGTTTCCTGAAAGGAAAATCCTGCCTGACAAAACTACTGCAATTTTTTGAGGAAATTACAAGCAGGGTAGACAAAGGAGGTGTAGTAGATGTGGTGTACTTGGATTTTCAGGAGTCTTTGACAAGGTACTGCACATGGGGCTGCTTAGCAAAATAAGAGCCCATGGAATTACAGGGAAGTTCCTAGTATGGGTGGATCATTGGCTGATTGGCAGAAGGAAGAGAGTGGGGATAAAGGGATCCTATTCTGCTGGCTGCTGGTTACCAGTGGAGTTCCACAGGGGTCGGTGTTGGAACCGCTGCTTTTTGCAATGTATGTCAATGATTTGGACTACGCTATTAAATAATTTGTGGGTAAATTTGCTGATGATACAAAGGTAGGTGGAGGAGCGAGTAGTGTTGAGGAAGCAAAGAGCCTGCAGAGAGACTTAGTTAGTTTAGGGGAATAGGCAAAGAAGTGGGTAATGAAATACGATGTTGAAAAGTGTATGGTCATGCACTTTGGTGGAAGAAATAAACGGGTAGATTATTATTTAGATGGAGAGAGAATTCAAAATGCAGATATGCAAAGAGATTTGGGAGTTATTGTGCAGGATACCCTATAGGTTAACCTCCAGGTTGAGTCAGTTGTGAAGAAGGGGAATGTAATGTTGGCATTCATTTCCAGAGGTATAAAATATAAGAGCAGGGATGTGATGTTGAGACTATAAGGCACTCGTGAATCCATATTTGGAGTATTGTGCTCCTTATTTTAGGAAGGATATACTGACATTGGAGAGGGTTCAGAGAAGATTCACAAGAATGAATCCAGGAATGAAGGGTTACCATATGAGGAATGTCTGACAGCTCTTGGGCTGTATTCCCTGGAGTTCAGGAGAATGGTGGGGGGGGGGGGGTCTCATAGAAACATTCCAAATGTTAAAAGGCCTGAACAGATTAGATATGGCGAAGTTATTTCCCATGGTAGGGAGTCTAGGACAAGAGGGCATGACTTCAGGATTGAAGGACGTCCATTTAGAACACAGGTGCAGAGAAATTACTTTAGTCAGAAGGTGGTAAATCTGTGGAATTTGTTGCCACCAGCAGCTGTGGAGGCCAAGTCATTTACGGCAGAGATAGATAGGTTCTTGATTAACCAGAGCATCAAAAGGTATGGGATGAAGGCAGGGGAGTGGGGATGACTAGAAGAAATGGATCTGCCACAATTGAATGGCAGAGCAGACCCGATGGGCTGAATGACCTACTTCTGCTCCTATATCTTATGGTCTTATGGTGAGAGGGTGGGGGGAGGAATTGATACTGGTTAATATGATGGAAAACATATAATGTGTCTTTGACAGATAGGTTAGTTTGAAGGTAGACAGGCTGGTGGACACAAATATGATGGAGTTGTTTATGAGACTTCTGGATATGCACAGGCACGTTCAGAAATTGGACATTGTGTAGGCAGATGGAATTGGTTTAGTTGAGCATTTAATTACTAGTTTAATTAGCTTAGAACACTGTGATAGGCTGAAGGAGCTCTTCCTGTGCTGTACTGTACTGTTCTATGCTCTGTATTGTAGGTCAAAGGTCGATGCCAAAAGCCACTGTGTCAGAATCAGGTTCATTATCACTGACGTACACTGGGTCGTGAAATCTGTTGTTTTGTAGCAGCAGTACAGAGAGATTGCTACAGGTTCCAGTAAGAAATATGTAAACATTAATTGACCAGTGCAAAGAGCAACAGATCTTGGAGTAGTGTTCATGGGTTTGGTGTCGGTAAAGAAATCAGGTAGCACAGGAGAGGCTGTTCAAACGCTGACTACGCACTCAGACAAGCATCTTCTGGATCTGAGCGAGAGGTCATCTTTCATTCCCAAGCATCCCAAATCCATTTTGTGATTAGCACAGACACTGAATGTGGTCCTGGGCTGGCTGGTGTGTTGGGGAGCCCAGGTAGCCTGGCAGTGAGGTGACTCTGGCGAGGGTTCCTGCATTAACGCTGTCACCATTACTTTGTTCCTGCAGATCTGGTTACGAAAGAGAAGCTGCCTGAACTTCCCGAGAGGTATGTGAGCCACTCCTTCCGTCCAGGGCTCACGAGAGAGCCGTCACTGCGCCGCTCAGGGGCCAGCAGCAGTTGTGTTCGGCTCTCCACAGGAATGTTCTGAAGACTTGACAGATTCATAGAGCACCACAACACAGCTGCCTGTGGCAACATCTTCCACAGATTCACTGCTCTCTGACTAAAGAAATTCCTCCTCATCTCTATTCTAAGAGGATGTCCCTCTATTCTGAGGCTGTGTCCTCTGGTCTTAGACTATCCCACCATACGAAGTATCCTCTCCACATCCACTCTATTGAGGCATTTCAATATTCGATAGGTTTCAATGAGGTCACCCGTCATTCATCAGCTTTCACTGAGGAATTCACAAGTAGCACTCTGGCCTTCATCAGTCAGGGCATCAAGTTTAGGAGTACGGACATAATGTTGCAGTTATACAAAGCCATTGGTGAGGCTGCATTTGGAGCATTATGTGTAGTTTTGCACATCTTTGACCACCTAGACAAAGAATGCTGCCTGGACTAGAGTGGCTGATTGGCAGGAGAAAGGTAGCTCCCAATCCCTGATGAAGGTTTTTGATCTGAAACATCAACTGTTTACTCTTTTCCATCAATGCTGCCTGGCCTGCTGAGTTCCTCCAGCATTTTGTGTGTGTCCATTTATTTCCACTCTTTCCTCCTGACAATCAGCCATTGCTCTATCCATGCCAATACTTTTCCTGTAATACCATGGGTTCTCAACTGGTTAACCGCTCAAAGTCCCATTGAAACTACACTCTGTCCACAACATCTCCAACTTTCATGTCATCTGCAGACTTACTAAATCACCCTTACACTTCTTCATCAAAGTCTTATACAAATCACAAAGAGCAGTGGATTTAGAACACCACTGGTCACTGACTACCAGGCAGAATATGCTCCATCTAGCGCCTTTGATGGCGAAGCTAATTCCGTATCTACAGAGTCAAGTTTCCCTGGATTCCATGCTTCCTGATTTTTGGAATGAGCCTTCAAAGGGGAACATTATCAAAAACTACTAAGATCCTTCCACACCACATCCACTGTTCCACCTTCACCAATATGCTTTGTTGCATCCCCAAAAGCATTCAATTAGACTCATGAGGCATGACCTCACAAAGCCATGCTGAGTATCCCTAATTAGATTGTGCTTCTCTAAATGTTCGTAAACCCTGCCTCCAAGAATCTCTGATAATTGACCTTCCACTGAAGTAAGACTCACTGGTTTATAAATCGCTGGCTTATCCCTACTCCCTTTGTGAACAAAGCAACAATATTTGCCACCATACAATCCTCTGGCACTGCTCCTATAGCCAGTAGGATCCAAAGATCATCGCCAAAGGGATCTTCCGTCACTTCCTGTAACAACTTGGGGAATATCCCATCTATCCTAAACTTTTCCAAAGGATCCAGCCATTAGGGTTGTGAGGCCCAACCTGCCTCGCACAAAGCCATGCTAACTCACACTTCTCCAGATGCTCGTCAATCCTGTCCCTTCGAATCCTCTCCCATAGTTGCACAGTCCTGTGTTATACAGGCCTTCGTTGCTAAGTGACCCTGTTACTCCTTTGTTTTAGGCCCCGACCGGAAATGAAAGTCGCTGAGGAACGACAATCTATATTGTCACGGAACAGCATGGGTGAGTCACACTGCTGGATCTGGGGTATGTAGGCACAGACAGAGCTTTGGTGTTGGAGTCAGAACAGTGGCACGGATGGTGGTTGATGAGGAAGGAGAACGACAGGGATGTTGTTTTGTCAGAAAGTGAAGCAGCCTTGGCAATTCTCGCTGTTTTGGGCTTCCTGCAAGGGGCTCACTCGTTGGCAGTTGGGGGCAGAGCTGGGTGTGGTGGTATCGGGTATGGATATGTTCTTTCAACTGGACATGATTGAGAACTGTCTCATGCTCCCCATCTCAGCACAGTTCAATCACCCCACCTCACCCTCTGAGTTATCCAACCTCAGCACGATGACCACACACCTCACCCTGTGAGTTATCCAACCTCAGCTCGATGACCACACACCTCACCGTGAGAGTTATCCAACCTCAGCTTTCAATGACCACACACCTCACCCTGTGAGTTATCCAACCTCAGCACGATGACCACACACCTCACCCTGAGAGTTATCCAACCTCAGCTTTCAATGACCACACACCTCACCCTGTGAGTTATCCAACCTCAGCACGATGACCACACACCTCACCCTGTGAGTTATCCAACCTCAGCTCAATGACCACACACCTCACCCTGTGAGTTATCCAACCTCAGCACGATGACCACACACCTCACCCTGTGAGTTATCCAACCTCAGCTTTCAATGACCACACACCTCACCCTGTGAGTTATCCAACCTCAGCTTTCAATGACCACACACCTCACCCTGTGAGTTATCCAACCTCAGCTTTCAATGACCACACACCTCACCCTGTGAGTTATCCAACCTCAGCACGATGACCACACACCTCACCCTGTGAGTTATCCAACCTCAGCACAATGACCACACACCTCACCCTGTGAGTTATCCAACCTCAGCTTTCAATGACCACACACCTCACCCTGTGAGTTATCCAACCTCAGCTTTCAATGACCACACACCTCACCCTGAGAGTTATCCAACCTCAGCACGATGACCACACACCTCACCGTGAGAGTTATCCAACCTCAGCACGATGACCACACACCTCACCCTGTGAGTTATCCAACCTCAGCACGATGACCACACACCTCACCCTGAGAGTTATCCAACCTCAGCTTTCAATGACCACACACCTCACCCTGAGAGTTATCCAACCTCAGCTTTCAATGACCACACACCTCACCCTGTGAGTTATCCAACCTCAGCACGATGACCACACACCTCACCCTGAGAGTTATCCAACCTCAGCTTTCAATGACCACACACCTCACCCTGTGAGTTATCCAACCTCAGCACGATGACCACACACCTCACCCTGTGAGTTATCCAACCTCAGCACGATGACCACACACCTCACCCTGAGAGTTATCCAACCTCAGCTTTCAATGACCACACACCTCACCCTGAGAGTTATCCAACCTCAGCTTTCAATGACCACACACCTCACCCTGTGAGTTATCCAACCTCAGCACGATGACCACACACCTCACGCTGTGAGTTATCCAACCTCAGCTTTCAATGACCACACACCTCACCCTGTGAGTTATCCAACCTCAGCTTTCAATGACCACACACCTCACCCTGTGAGTTATCCAACCTCAGCACGATGACCACACACCTCACCGTGAGAGTTATCCAACCTCAGCTTTCAATGACCACACACCTCACCCTGTGAGTTATCCAACCTCAGCACGATGACCACACACCTCACCCTGTGAGTTATCCAACCTCAGCACGATGACCACACACCTCACCCTGAGAGTTATCCAACCTCAGCACGATGACCACACACCTCACCCTGTGAGTTATCCAACCTCAGCACGATGACCACACACCTCACCCTGTGAGTTATCCAACCTCAGCTTTCAATGACCACACACCTCACCCTGTGAGTTATCCAACCTCAGCTTTCAATGACCACACACCTCACCCTGTGCGTTATCCAACCTCAGCACGATGACCACACACCTCACCCTGTGAGTTATCCAACCTCAGCACGATGACCACACACCTCACCCTGTGAGTTATCCAACCTCAGCACGATGACCACACACCTCACCCTGTGAGTTATCCAACCTCAGCTTTCAATGACCACACACCTCACCCTGTGAGTTATCCAACCTCAGCACGATGACCACACACCTCACCCTGTGAGTTATCCAACCTCAGCACGATGACCACACACCTCACCCTGTGAGTTATCTAACCTCAGCTTTCAATGACCACACACCTCACCCTGTGAGTTATCCAACCTCAGCTTTCAATGACCACACACCTCACCCTGTGAGTTATCCAACCTCAGCACGATGACCACACACCTCACCGTGAGAGTTATCCAACCTCAGCACAATGACCACACACCTCACCGTGAGAGTTATCCAACCTCAGCACGATGACCACACACCTCACCCTGTGAGTTATCCAACCTCAGCTCGATGACCACACACCTCACCCTGTGAGTTATCCAACCTCAGCACGATGACCACACACCTCACCCTGTGAGTTATCCAACCTCAGCACGATGACCACACACCTCACCCTGTGAGTTATCCAACCTCAGCACGATGACCACACACCTCACCCTGTGAGTTATCCAACCTCAGCTCGATGACCACACACCTCACCCTGTGAGTTATCCAACCTCAGCACGATGACCACACACCTCACCCTGTGAGTTATCCAACCTCAGCACGATGACCACACACCTCACCCTGTGAGTTATCCAACCTCAGCACGATGACCACACACCTCACCCTGTGAGTTATCCAACCTCAGCTTTCAATGACCACACACCTCACCCTGTGAGTTATCCAACCTCAGCTTTCAATGACCACACACCTCACCCTGTGAGTTATCCAACCTCAGCACGATGACCACACACCTCACCCTGTGAGTTATCCAACCTCAGCTTTCAATGACCACACACCTCACCCTGTGTGTTATCCAACCTCAGCTTTCAATGACCACACACCTCACCCTGTGAGTTATCCAACCTCAGCTTTCAATGACCACACACCTCACCCTGTGAGTTATCCAACCTCAGCACGATGACCACACACCTCACCCTGAGAGTTATCCAACCTCAGCTTTCAATGACCACACACCTCACCCTGTGAGTTATCCAACCTCAGCACGATGACCACACACCTCACCCTGAGAGTTATCCAACCTCAGCACGATGACCACACACCTCACCCTGTGAGTTATCCAACCTCAGCTTTCAATGACCACACACCTCACCCTGTGAGTTATCCAACCTCAGCTTTCAATGACCACACACCTCACCCTGTGAGTTATCCAACCTCAGCTCGATGACCACACACCTCACCCTGTGAGTTATCCAACCTCAGCACAATGACCACACACCTCACCCTGTGAGTTATCCAACCTCAGCTTTCAATGACCACACACCTCACCCTGTGAGTTATCCAACCTCAGCTTTCAATGACCACACACCTCACCCTGTGAGTTATCCAACCTCAGCTTTCAATGACCACACACCTCACCCTGTGAGTTATCCAATCTCAGCACGATGACCACACACCTCACCCTGTGAGTTATCCAACCTCAGCACGATGACCACACACCTCACCCTCTGAGTTATCCAACCTCAGCACGATGACCACACACCTCACCCTGTGAGTTATCCAACCTCAGCACGATGACCACACACCTCACCCTGTGAGTTATCCAACCTCAGCACGATGACCACACACCTCACCCTGTGAGTTATCCAACCTCAGCACGATGACCACACACCTCACCCTGTGAGTTATCCAACCTCAGCTTTCAATGACCACACACCTCACCCTGTGAGTTATCCAACCTCAGCTTTCAATGACCACACACCTCACCCTGTGAGTTATCCAACCTCAGCACGATGACCACACACCTCACCCTGAGAGTTATCCAACCTCAGCTTTCAATGACCACACACCTCACCCTGTGAGTTATCCAATCTCAGCTTTCAATGACCACACACCTCACCCTGTGAGTTATCCAACCTCAGCTTTCAATGACCACACACCTCACGCTGTGAGTTATCCAACCTCAGCACGATGACCACACACCTCACCCTGTGAGTTATCCAACCTCAGCTTTCAATGACCACACACCTCACCGTGAGAGTTATCCAACCTCAGCACGATGACCACACACCTCACCCTGTGAGTTATCCAACCTCAGCACGATGACCACACACCTCACCCTGTGAGTTATCTAACCTCAGCACGATGACCACACACCTCACCCTGTGAGTTATCCAACCTCAGCACGATGACCACACACCTCACCCTGTGAGTTATCCAACCTCAGCTTTCAATGACCACACACCTCACCCTGTGCGTTATCCAACCTCAGCACGATGACCACACACCTCACCCTGTGAGTTATCCAACCTCAGCACGATGACCACACACCTCACCCTGTGAGTTATCTAACCTCAGCACGATGACCACACACCTCACCCTGTGAGTTATCCAACCTCAGCTTTCAATGACCACACACCTCACCCTGTGAGTTATCCAACCTCAGCTTTCAATGACCACACACCTCACCCTGTGAGTTATCCAACCTCAGCACGATGACCACACACCTCACCCTGTGAGTTATCTAACCTCAGCTCGATGACCACACACCTCACCCTGTGAGTTATCCAACCTCAGCACGATGACCACACACCTCACCCTGTGAGTTATCCAACCTCAGCACGATGACCACACACCTCACCCTGTGAGTTATCCAACCTCAGCACGATGACCACACACCTCACCCTGTGAGTTATCCAACCTCAGCACGATGACCACACACCTCACCCTGTGAGTTATCCAACCTCAGCACGATGACCACACACCTCACCCTGTGAGTTATCCAACCTCAGCTTTCAATGACCACACACCTCACCCTGTGAGTTATCCAACCTCAGCTTTCAATGACCACACACCTCACCCTGTGAGTTATCCAACCTCAGCACGATGACCACACACCTCACCCTGTGAGTTATCCAACCTCAGCACGATGACCACACACCTCACCCTGTGAGTTATCCAACCTCAGCTTTCAATGACCACACACCTCACCCTGTGAGTTATCCAACCTCAGCACGATGACCACACACCTCACCCTGTGAGTTATCCAACCTCAGCACGATGACCACACACCTCACCCTGTGAGTTATCCAACCTCAGCTTTCAATGACCACACACCTCACCCTGTGAGTTATCCAACCTCAGCACGATGACCACACACCTCACCCTGAGAGTTATCCAACCTCAGCTTTCAATGACCACACACCTCACCCTGTGAGTTATCCAACCTCAGCTTTCAATGACCACACACCTCACCCTGTGAGTTATCCAACCTCAGCTCAATGACCACACACCTCACCCTGTGAGTTATCCAACCTCAGCACGATGACCACACACCTCACCCTGTGAGTTATCCAACCTCAGCACGATGACCACACACCTCACCCTGTGAGTTATCCAACCTCAGCTCAATGACCACACACCTCACCCTGTGAGTTATCTAACCTCAGCTTTCAATGACCACACACCTCACCCTGTGAGTTATCTAACCTCAGCACGATGACCACACACCTCACCCTGTGAGTTATCCAACCTCAGCTCAATGACCACACACCTCACCCTGTGAGTTATCCAACCTCAGCACGATGACCACACACCTCACGCTGTGAGTTATCCAACCTCAGCTTTCAATGACCACACACCTCACCCTGTGAGTTATCCAACCTCAGCTTTCAATGACCACACACCTCACCCTGTGAGTTATCCAACCTCAGCACGATGACCACACACCTCACCCTGTGAGTTATCCAACCTCAGCACGATGACCACACACCTCACCGTGTGAGTTATCCAACCTCAGCACGATGACCACACACCTCACCCTGTGAGTTATCCAACCTCAGCACGATGACCACACACCTCACCCTGTGAGTTATCCAACCTCAGCACGATGACCACACACCTCACCCTGTGAGTTATCCAACCTCAGCACGATGACCACACACCTCACCCTGTGAGTTATCCAACCTCAGCACGATGACCACACACCTCACCCTGTGAGTTATCCAACCTCAGCACGATGACCACACACCTCACCCTGTGAGTTATCCAACCTCAGCTTTCAATGACCACACACCTCACCCTGTGAGTTATCCAACCTCAGCACGATGACCACACACCTCACCCTGTGAGTTATCCAACCTCAGCACAATGACCACACACCTCACCCTGTGAGTTATCCAACCTCAGCACGATGACCACACACCTCACCCTGTGAGTTATCCAACCTCAGCACGATGACCACACACCTCACCCTGTGAGTTATCCAACCTCAGCACGATGACCACACACCTCACCCTGTGAGTTATCCAACCTCAGCACGATGACCACACACCTCACCCTGTGAGTTATCCAACCTCAGCACGATGACCACACACCTCACCCTGTGAGTTATCCAACCTCAGCACGATGACCACACACCTCACCCTGTGAGTTATCCAACCTCAGCTTTCAATGACCACACACCTCACCCTGTGAGTTATCCAACCTCAGCACGATGACCACACACCTCACCCTGTGAGTTATCCAACCTCAGCTTTCAATGACCACACACCTCACCCTGTGAGTTATCCAACCTCAGCACGATGACCACACACCTCACCCTGTGAGTTATCCAACCTCAGCTTTCAATGACCACACACCTCACCCTGTGAGTTATCCAACCTCAGCACGATGACCACACACCTCACCCTGTGAGTTATCCAACCTCAGCACGATGACCACACACCTCACCCTGTGAGTTATCCAACCTCAGCTTTCAATGACCACACACCTCACCCTGTGAGTTATCCAACCTCAGCACGATGACCACACACCTCACCCTGTGAGTTATCCAACCTCAGCTTTCAATGACCACACACCTCACCCTGTGAGTTATCCAACCTCAGCACGATGACCACACACCTCACCCTGTGAGTTATCCAACCTCAGCTTTCAATGACCACACACCTCACCCTGTGAGTTATCCAACCTCAGCTTTCAATGACCACACACCTCACCCTGTGAGTTATCCAACCTCAGCTCGATGACCACACACCTCACCCTGTGAGTTATCCAACCTCAGCACGATGACCACACACCTCACCCTGTGAGTTATCCAACCTCAGCACGATGACCACACACCTCACCCTGTGAGTTATCTAACCTCAGCTTTCAATGACCACACACCTCACCCTGTGAGTTATCTAACCTCAGCACGATGACCACACACCTCACCCTGTGAGTTATCCAACCTCAGCTTTCAATGACCACACACCTCACCCTGTGAGTTATCCAACCTCAGCACGATGACCACACACCTCACCGTGAGAGTTATCCAACCTCAGCTTTCAATGACCACACACCTCACCCTGTGAGTTATCCAACCTCAGCTTTCAATGACCACACACCTCACCCTGTGAGTTATCTAACCTCAGCTTTCAATGACCACACACCTCACCCTGTGAGTTATCCAACCTCAGCTTTCAATGACCACACACCTCACCCTGTGAGTTATCCAATCTCAGCACGATGACCACACACCTCACCCTGAGAGTTATCCAACCTCAGCACGATGACCACACACCTCACCCTGAGAGTTATCCAACCTCAGCTTTCAATGACCACACACCTCACCCTGTGAGTTATCCAACCTCAGCTTTCAATGACCACACACCTCACCCTGTGAGTTATCCAACCTCAGCTTTCAATGACCACACACCTCACCCTGTGAGTTATCCAACCTCAGCTTTCAATGACCACACACCTCACCCTGTGAGTTATCCAACCTCAGCTTTCAATGACCACACACCTCACCCTGTGAGTTATCCAACCTCAGCACGATGACCACACACCTCACCCTCTGAGTTATCCAACCTCAGCACGATGACCACACACCTCACCCTGTGAGTTATCCAACCTCAGCACGATGACCACACACCTCACCCTGTGAGTTATCCAACCTCAGCTTTCAATGACCACACACCTCACCCTGTGAGTTATCCAACCTCAGCTTTCAATGACCACACACCTCACCCTGTGAGTTATCCAACCTCAGCTTTCAATGACCACACACCTCACCGTGAGAGTTATCCAACCTCAGCACGATGACCACACACCTCACCCTGTGAGTTATCTAACCTCAGCTTTCAATGACCACACACCTCACCCTGTGAGTTATCCAACCTCAGCACGATGACCACACACCTCACCCTGTGAGTTATCCAACCTCAGCACGATGACCACACACCTCACCCTGTGAGTTATCCAACCTCAGCTTTCAATGACCACACACCTCACCCTGAGAGTTATCCAACCTCAGCTTTCAATGACCACACACCTCACCCTGAGAGTTATCCAACCTCAGCTTTCAATGACCACACACCTCACCCTGTGAGTTATCCAACCTCAGCTTTCAATGACCACACACCTCACCCTGAGAGTTATCTACCCCGTGATTTCTCTGTATTTCCTGTGATTTCCTGTCACATTAACTACAGAATAGTGTCACTTTATGAACATCCAATCAGTCTATGTACATTATCTGTCTTATGTATTATGTTATTTATTACTGTGTGCTTGTATCCTTTGGTCTTTTTTTGGTGCTGCATCAGACCAGGGGTAACAATTATTTCATTCTTCTTTACAATTCCTGGCAGCATCTCCTTACAATTTACTTTGGCAAACTCCTCTCATGTACCGCTGTAATTTCCTTGACTCCACTGAATCCTGCTACATCCGACTTTACTTTCTTCCTACCAAATTTCAAGTTGAACTCAATCTTATTGTGATCTGTACCTCATAAGCGCTCTTTTACCTTTAAGCCCCCTAATCACTTCCGGTTCATTATCTGTGTTACTATGCATAGATCACTCCATGTGTAGACCATCCCCTGGCTGAGTCCCCTTATTTGTCTCCTTACATCGAAACAGCCCAGTACATCAAGGGTAAGGCCTTTTCCACCATCTACACAGAGTGCTGTCGCAGGAAAATGCCAGATACAGCCCAGTCCATCACGGATAAAGCCCTTTCCCCCAGTGAACACATCTACACGGTGTGCTGTCGCAGGAAATTACTGGATGTGACTCAGCCTCCCCAGCTCCGAGCACTGTCACAGGAAAGCAGCATCCATCATTAGGGTCCCCCACCACCCAGACCATGATCTCTTCTCACTTCTGCCATATGGAAGGAGGTACAGAAACTGCACCATCAGGTTCAAGAACAGTTATTACCTCTCAACCATCAGGATCTTAAACCAGCTTCACTTAACTTCAGTCCACTCACTGAAATGTTGCTACGACCAATGAGTTCGCTTTCAAAGACTCTTCCTCTCATGTTCTTGATATCTATTGTTTATTTATTATTATTATTATTATTATTTTGGATGTTTGTTCTTTGTCTCTTTGCATTTACTGTGAATGCCCACAAGCAAAAATGAATCCCTGCTGGTATATGGTGACATATATGTACTTTGATAATAAATTTACTTTGAACTTCATGTTACAATGAACTTTGAACACTAATACGCCGTTTACGATCAGGTGTGAGGATGTGCTGGGGGCAGCACGCAAGTGTCACCATGCTTTCAGTACCAACATAGCACGCCCACAACTTACTACCTAGCTCGTGGGAGGAAACCACAGCACCCGGAGGAAATGCATGTGATCTCAGGGAGAATGTACAAATTCCTTACAGACAGCTGATCGGTCTCACTGTAACATGTTATGGCAACTGCTGTACTACCCTCCTCTCTGTCCAGTGGAGACCTGTCTCAGCTTTCCCTATTGCCAAGGCAGCTACTCTCCCTGTGCTTTTCTCTGGAGTGGTGCAAGCTGAGGAGGGATCTGATAGAGGATTATGAGAGGTGTAGAGAGAGTAGACGGAGAGTATCTTTCTCCCAAGGTTGAAAAGTCTAATACCAGAGGGTATCCCTTTAAGAAAAGACATGTTAATTTCAAAGGTGATGTCTGGGTTAAGTTTTTTACGCAGAGTGTGTGGAATGTGTTGTCTGGGATGGTGGTGGCAGATAAATTGGGAGTCTTCAAGAGGTTCTTAGTCATGCTCAGGAACAGGCAGGAGATTTATTTAGAGATATCGTGTGGAGTAGGCTCTTCTGTCTTTTCGACCACATCACCCCATCAACCTCCAATAACACCGATTCAACAATTAACAATGACCGGTTGACCTACCACCTGGTGTGCCTTTGGACAGCCGGAGGAAACCCACACATTGAACAGGGAGGATGTACAGATTTCCCACTGGTGACGTTGGAACTGAACTCTAAACTCCGATACCCCGGGCTGTAATAGAGTTGTATGTTACCGTGGCGCCCCACTACTGTGGTTAGTGTAATGCCATCAGTGAGCCAGCTACTCGGTATCATTTCCTGCCACTGTCCGTAAGGAGTTTGTACGTCCTCCCCATGATTGTGTGGGTTTCCATCATGTGCTCCAGTTTCTCCCACAGTCCAAAGATATACAGTCTCTTACTGTGAATAAAATAAATAAATAGTACTGTGGGTTGAAAGGCATGTTCTGTACTGTTCTGTGTTTTAGACAGACATACTTTATTGATCCCGAGGGAAATTGGGTTTCGTTACAGCCGCACCAACCAGGAATAGTGTAGAAATATAGCAATATAAAACCATAAATAATTAAAGAATAAGTTAATCCTGCCAAGTGGAAATAAGTCCAGGACAAGCCTATTGGCTCAGGGTTTCTGACACTCCGAGGGAGGAGTTGTAAAGTTTGATGGCCACAGGCAGGAATGACTTCCTATGATGCTCAGTGTTACATCTCAGTGGAATGAGTCTCTGGCTGAACGTACTCCTGTGCCTAACCAGTACATTATGGAGTGGATGGGAAACATTGTCCAAGATGGCTTGCAACTTGGACAGCATCCTCTTTTCAGACACCACCGTCAGAGAGTCCAGTTCCACCTCCACAACATCACTGGCCTTACGAATGAGTTTGTTGATTCTGTTGGTGTCTGCTACCCTCGGCCTGCTGCCCCAGCACACAACAGCAAACATGATAGCACTGGCCACCACAGCCTCGTAGAACATTCTCAGCATCGTCCGGCAGATGTTAAAGGACCTCAGTCTCCTCAGGAAATAGAGACGGCTCTGACCCTTCTTGTAGACAGCCTCAGTGTTCTTTGACCAGTCCAGTTTATTGTCCATTCGTATCCCCAGGTATTTGTAATCCTCCACCATGTCCACACTGACCCCTTGGGTGGAAACAGGGGTCACCCGTGCCTTAGCCCTCCTCAGGTCCACCACCAGCTCCTTAGTCTTTTTCACATTAAGCTGCAGATGATTCTGCTCGCACCATGTGACAAAGTTTCCCACCGTAGCCCTGTACTCAGCCTCATCTCCCTTGCTGATGCATCTAACTGTGGCAGAGTCATCAGAAAACTTCTGAAGATGGCAAGACTCTGTGCAGTAGTTGAAGTCCGAGGTGTAGATGGTGAACAGAAAGGAAGACAGGACAGTTGCTCTTGGCTTATGACTGTTCTATGATTCTTTCCCAGGGTCTGACATCTACGCAGAAATCCCTGACACACCGCGATCGACAGGTAAGTGTGTGATGGATCCTCCTTGGTAATTTGGGTTAGTATTGTCACATGTACAAGGTATAGTGGAAAAACTTTTTTCTGCCTGCCATCCGGACAGATAATTTCATACCTGGGCATTGTTCAATAGTAAAGCCAAATGCAGAACACTATGTAAGCATCGTAAAGAAAGTACACAGCTGCTGCTCTGTAAGGAGCAGGAGACACAACAAGGTAGATCATATTCAAACGAATGAGAGGTCCTTTCACTGGTGTAATGGAAGCTCTCCAGGAACCTTGTGGTACATGCTATCTTCTGCCCGATGGGAGAGGGGAGAAGAGAGAATGTCTGTGGCGGGTGGGGTCTTTGGCGATGCTGCCTGTTTTACTGAGGCAGTGAGAAGTGTAGACAGGGTCATGGAGGAGAAGCATACTGTTCATGTTGATCAATTTTGTTACACAGTGCATTAAGGTCGAACAAGGTAAAACAATAAAAGTGTGTAAAATAACGTTTAACAGCCAACGAGGAAGTGCAGAGAGGTAGATGACAAAGTGCAAGATCCTGACAAGGCAGACTGTGAGGTTAACTAAGTTACTTTCTGCCTGTTATGCCACTGGCACATAGGGCAGCAATAAAGGTCCTCCGTCTCTGGCAAAGTTCAGGGCTTCTTCATCGTCTCAGTAGCTTCCTCTTGGTGTTCACTATTGTCAGTCCCAGGTGGAGATTCAGGAATACCGTTGCACTTAGAGAGAGAAGGATTCTTCATAGCTGTTCCTGTAACAGGTTTGTTTGACCAGTCAGGGTCGTTGGCCCTGAGCTGAACCCCTGGCCCTGGAGGACCGGTGGACCACTCAGCTTGGCCTCTAGCCTTTCACTGTTCAGCATTGGTGACCCTACCAAAGCATAAAGCCCTGACTCCAGCCAACATACGTAGCCTTCTGGGTCATTGGGGCACGCAGGCCTCCAAACCTACCAACAAGGTGCTCCCGGAGGATTGTGAGGTTAAGAATCTATCGTATTGTACAAGAGGTACTTTCAGGAACCTGACCTCAGAGGAATAGAAGCTGTCATGCTGCAGAGTATAGTATTAATGGGAAGACTCTTGGCAGTGTGGAGGATCAGAGGGATCTTGGGGTCCGAGTCAATAGGACGCTCAAAGCAGCTGTGCAGGTTTGACTCTGTGGTTAAGAAGGCGTATGGTGTATTGGCCTTCATTAATCATGGAATTGAATTTAGGAGCCAAGTGGTAATGTTGCAGCTATATAGGACCCTGGTCAGACCCCACTTGGAGTACTGTGCTCAGTTCTGGTCACCTCACTACAGGAAGGACGTGGAAACCATAGAAAGGGTGCAGAGGAGATTTACAAGGATGTTGCCTGGATTGGAGAACATGCCTTATGAGAATAGGTTGAGTGAACTTGGCTTTTTCTCCTGGAGTGACGGAGGATGAGAGGTGACCTGATAGAGGTGTATGAGATGATGAGAGGCATTGATCGTGTGGATAGTCAGAGGCTTTTCCCCAGGGCTGAAATGGCTGCCACAATGCCTCCCTCCCAGATATGTTGAACAACTTCTATGCTTGTTTTGAGGTGGAAAATGACGTGGTGGTGAGGAGACCATTCCTCCTCCCAGTGACCAGGTGCTATGTCTCACCGTGGCTGATGTGAGGGAAAACTCTCTGCAGGGTCAACCCACGGAAGGCTGCTGGACCAGACAACATCCCTGGTAGAGTACTCAGAGGTTGCGCAGATCAGCTAGCAGATGTTCTCACTGACATCTGAGCAGTGCCACCATTCCAACGTGCTTCAAGGCCGCCACCACCGTCCCCGTGCCGAAGAAGTCTTCAGTGTCCAGCCTAAATGACTACCATCCCGTTGCACTCACATCCATCATCATGAAGTGTTTCGAGAGGCTCCTCATGAGGCACATCAAGACCCTGCTGCCCCCCTCACTGGACCCCCTGCAGTTTGCATACCGTCCCAACCGCTCAACAGACGACACCATTGCCACCACCCTGTACCCGGCCCTAACGCACCTGGACAAAAAAGACACATACGTTCGGATGCTGTTCATAGACTTCAGTTCAGCATTCAGCACAATCATCCCTCAGAAACTGATTGGAAAGCTGAGCCTACTGGGCATGAACACCTCCCTCTGCAACTGGATTCTAGACTTCCTGACTGGGAGACCTCAGTCAGCCCTGATCAGGAGCAGCATCTCCAACACCATCACACTGAGCACAGGGCCCCTCCCCCATGTCTGTGTGCTCAGTCCACTGCTGTTCACTCTGCTGACCCACGACTGTGCTGCAACACTCAGCTTGAACCATATCATCAAGTTTTCCATTGACACAACTGTGGTGGGTCTCATCAGCAAGAACGATGAGTCAGAGAGGAGGTGCAGCGGCTAACGGACTGGTGCAGAGCTAACAACCTGTCTCTTAATGTGAACAAAACAAAAGAGATGGTTGTTGACTTTAGGAGGGCACGGAGTGACCACTCCCCGCTGAACATCGACGGCTCCTCGGTAGAGATCATTAAGAGCACCAAATTTCTTGGTGTTCACCTGACGGAGAATCTCAGCTGGTCCCTCAACACCAGCTCCATAGCAAAGAAAGCCCAGCAGCATCTCTACTTTCTGCGAAGGCTGAGGAATGTCCATCTCCCACCCCCCCCATCCTCATCACATTCTACAGGGGTTGTATTGAGAGCATCCTGAGCAGCTGCATCACTGCCTGGTTGGAAAATTGCACCATCTCGGATGGCAAGACCCTACAGCGGATACTGAGGTCATCTGAGAAGATCATCAGGGTCTCTCTTCCCGCCATCACGGATATTTACACTACACGCTGCATCCGCAAAGCTAACAGCATTATGAAGGACCCCACACACCCCTCACATAAACTCTTCTCCCTCCAGCCATCTGGCAAAAGGTACCGAAGCATTCGGGCTCTCACGACCAGACTGTGCAACAGTTTCTTCCCCCAAGCCATCAGACTCCTCAATACCCAGAGTCTAGACTGACATCTACGTCATTTATTATTATATTGTAATTTGTCCTCTACTGTGCCTATTGTCTTGTTTATTAATTATTGTACTGCCCTGCACTGTTTTGTGCACTTTATGTAGTCCTGTGCAGGTCTGTAGTCTAGTGCAGTTTGTATGTTTTATGTAGTCTAGTGTAGTCTTGTGCTGTCTCACATAGTCTAGTGTAGTTTTGTGTTGTTTTATGTAGTCTATAGTCTTGTGCTGTCTCACATAGTCTAGTGCAGTTTTTATGTTGTTTTATGTAGTCTATAGTCTTGTGCTGTCTCACATAGTCTAGTGCAGTTTTTGTGTTGTTTTATGTAGTCTAGTGTAGTCTTGTGCTGTCTCACATAGTCTAGTGCAGTTTTTATGTTGTTTTATGTAGTCTAGTGCAGTTTTTGTGTTGTTTTATGTAGTCTAGTGTAGTCTTGTGCTGTCTCACATAGTCTAGTGCAGTTTTTATGTTGTTTTATGTAGTCTAGTGTAGTCTTGTGCTGTCTCACATAGTCTAGTGTAGTTTTGTGTTGTTTTATGTAGTCTATAGTCTTGTGCTGTCTCACATAGTCTAGTGCAGTTTTTATGTTGTTTTATGTAGTCTATAGTCTTGTGCTGTCTCACATAGTCTAGTGCAGTTTTTATGTTGTTTTATGTAGTCTATAGTCTTGTGCTGTCTCACATAGTCTAGTGCAGTTTTTATGTTGTTTTATGTAGTCTATAGTCTTGTGCTGTCTCACATAGTCTAGTGCAGTTTTTATGTTGTTTTATGTAGTCTAGTGCAGTTTTTGTGTTGTTTTATGTAGTCTAGTGTAGTCTTGTGCTGTCTCACATAGTCTAGTGCAGTTTTTATGTTGTTTTATGTAGTCTAGTGTAGTCTTGTGCTGTCTCACATAGTCTAGTGTAGTTTTGTGTTGTTTTATGTAGTCTATAGTCTTGTGCTGTCTCACATAGTCTAGTGCAGTTTTTATGTTGTTTTATGTAGTCTATAGTCTTGTGCTGTCTCACATAGTCTAGTGCAGTTTTTATGTTGTTTTATGTAGTCTATAGTCTTGTGCTGTCTCACATAGTCTAGTGCAGTTTTTATGTTGTTTTATGTAGTCTAGTGCAGTTTTTGTGTTGTTTTATGTAGTCTAGTGTAGTCTTGTGCTGTCTCACATAGTCTAGTGCAATTTTTATGTTGTTTTATGTAGTCTAGTGTAGTCTTGTGCTGTCTCACATAGTCTAGTGTAGTTTTGTGTTGTTTTATGTAGTCTATAGTCTTGTGCTGTCTCACATAGTCTAGTGCAGTTTTTATGTTGTTTTATGTAGTCTATAGACTTGTGCTGTCTCACATAGTCTAGTGCAGTTTTTATGTTGTTTTATGTAGTCTATAGTCTTGTGCTGTCTCACATAGTCTAGTGCAGTTTTTGTGTTGTTTTATGTAGTCTAGTGTAGTCTTGTGCTGTCTCACATAGTCTAGTGCAGTTTTTATGTTGTTTTATGTAGTCTAGTGTAGTCTTGTGCTGTCTCACATAGTCTAGTGTAGTTTTGTGTTGTTTCATGTAGTCTAGTGTAGTCTTGTGCTGTCTCACGTAGTCTAGTGTAGTTTTGTGTTGTTTCATGTAGTCTAGTGTAGTCTTGTGCTGTCTCACATAGTCTAGTGCAGTTTTTATGTTGTTTTATGTAGTCTAGTGCAGTTTTTATGTTGTTTTATGTAGTCTAGTGCAGTTTTTATGTTGTTTTATATAGTCTAGTGTAGTCTTGTGCTGTCTCACATAGTCTCGTGCAGTTTTTATGTTGTTTTATGTAGTCTATAGTCTTGTGCTGTCTCACATAGTCTAGTGCAGTTTTTATGTTGTTTTATGTAGTCTAGTGCAGTTTTTGTGTTGTTTTATGTAGTCTAGTGTAGTCTTGTGCTGTCTCACATAGTCTAGTGCAGTTTTTATGTTGTTTTATGTAGTCTAGTGTAGTCTTGTGCTGTCTCACATAGTCTAGTGTAGTTTTGTGTTGTTTCATGTAGTCTAGTGTAGTCTTGTGCTGTCTCACATAGTCTAGTGTAGTTTTGTGTTGTTTCATGTAGTCTAGTGTAGTCTTGTGCTGTCTCACATAGTCTAGTGTAGTTTTGTGTTGTTTCATGTAGTCTAGTGTAGTCTTGTGCTGTCTCACATAGTCTAGTGTAGTTTTGTGTTGTTTCATGTAGTCTAGTGTAGTCTTGTGCTGTCTCACATAGTCTAGTGCAGTTTTTATGTTGTTTTATGTAGTCTAGTGTAGTCTTGTGCTGTCTCACATAGTCTAGTGCAGTTTTTATGTTGTTTTATATAGTCTAGTGTAGTCTTGTGCTGTCTCACATAGTCTAGTGCAGTTTTTATGTTGTTTTATGTAGTCTAGTGTAGTCTTGTGCTGTCTCACATAGTCTAGTGCAGTTTTTATGTTGTTTTATGTAGCACCATGGTCCTGGAGGAACGTTGTTTCATTTTTACTGTGTACTGTACCAGCAGTTTATGGTCAAAATGACAATAAAAGCAACTTGAACTTGAAGAGGACACAGGTTAAAGGTGCTTGGAAGTAGGTACAGAGGAGATGTTGGTGGTAAGTTCTTTTACTCAGAGAGTGGTGAGTGCGTGGAATGGGCTGCCGGCGACGGTGGTGGAGGCAGATACAATAGGGACTTTTAAGAGAGGTACATGGAGCTTAGAAAAATGGAGGGCTTTGAGTAAGCCTAGTAATTTCCAAGGTAAGGACATGTTTGGCACAGCTTTGTGGGCCGAAGGGCCTGTATTGTGCTGTAGGTTTTCGATGTTTCTAAGTGCCTACTGGGATGTATATTCAGGACTTTGTATTTTATCCCTGATAAGAGAGAGGAGAGAAAATAACTCTGCTGAAACCACATCATCCACCAGAGTTTGCAGCAGAAGAAATGTGGCCACAGCCGAGGTGCACAGAGCAAGACTCCACAAATAGCAAAGGGATAAATGACCAAACTGCATTCTAACTGGCTGCTTCACCATCTGGTATGGAGAGGCCACTGGAACAGAAACTACAAACTCAGCCAGCTCCATCATGGGCAGTAGCTTCCACAGCATCAAGGACATCTTCAAAAGGTGATGCTTCAAAAAGGTAGCATCCATTATCAAGGACCCCCATCACCCAGGACATGCCCTCTTCTCATTGCTAACAACAAGGAGAAGGCACAGGAGCCTGAAGACACACACTCAACATTTCAGGAACAGCTTCTTCCCCTCTGCCATCAGATTTCTGAATGGACAATCAACCCATGAACATCTCAGTTTCTTTTGCTCTCTTACTTGCAGGATTAATTTAATTTTTTATACTTTTTTCTTATTGTATAAAACACATTATCTATTGCAATATACTGCAATATACAAAAGATTTCGCAACGTTTGCAGTGGCATTAAACCTGATTCTGATTTTTGTTTTGAATGAATGAATTCAATTCCAAGATGGCAGCTTGCTGCAGCCACTCCGGAGCTGATGTCTGTTATTTGTGAAGCGGGGTGCCCTGCACAATCCTAATCTGATGAAAAACGGATGTGGGAGCACAGAGGAACATCTGGAAATCTCCAGAAAGGCCTTCTTTGTTGCTGCTACTGCTGTGAGGTCCAGGTCTCTGCTGAGATGAACAGGCCCCCGGTCCTCGGGGTCGCGTTGCCGGTGGCCGTTGGTGGGGGTGTCCTAATGCGCTTGGCAGAGGATGGTGCTTGGAGAGGCTGTGCCGGAGGGGATGATCGGAAGTTCGGAGGTTCGACGGACTCAGAGTCCGCTACAGTCGGGGTGCTTTCACTGTGTGCTGCGTCTGTGAGGCTGAGTCCAGCAGAGCCATGGAAGTCCTTAGCGGGGGCATTCCCTTCTGCCTCTGGCGTGGGAGGACTCTGAGAACTTGTGGAAACTGTGTGGTGGTTTCTTTTGAACTTAATCTTTTAACATCTTTGGAAATTTTTTTTTTACTGTGCCCATGGTCTGTTTTTTTTATCAATTTTGGTATTGTCTGCACTGTTGTAACTATATGTTAACTATAACTATATGTAACTATGTGGTTTTGTGTAGATCTTGTAGCTTTAGTTTTTGGTTTGTTGTGTGGTAGAGTTGGTCTCCTGACTTGGTGTGTCTGGTGGGTTTGGAGCTCCTTTCCGGGGAACGTGCTAAGACGGTAGCGCGATATTGATACGCAGCAGCCTCTCCAGACTCTTGATTGGGGATTGCCAAACGTTATGTGGATTTTCTGGTGTAGTCTGTTTTGTCATATGCTTTTGTGATATCATTCTGGAGGAACATTGTCTCATTTTTCAACTGCATTGCATTTGTGGTTTCTAAATGACAATAAACTGAAATTCAATTCAATAATTTATTTCGGTCAGTGCAAACATAACAAAAAGCATAATTTACAACAATGATTTTATAATGATGATTTCATAGGACAAAATTACAACAACAAACATAGATATTCTTTAAAATGTTACACCTAACCCTCTTACTTATACAACATATTTGGTGTCAATCATCACATCAAAAACAAAAAATATTCATAATCTTTTAACACAAAAGCCAATTCCAAATATCATTTATTTACATTACTTCCATTCATCTTAAATAATGTATTTTATTTGTTCATTAAATATTTTTAAGTAATTTTTTAAACTTAAGTGTGGTGCATGTTTTAAATTCTCACTACAACAGTTCCATAGATTAACCCCTCTGACTGACCTACAATGATTTTTTATATTTGTTCTTATCCTTTGTTTTTGAAATATACATGTTCCTCTCAAATCATGTTGACTTTCTCTCATTTCAAACAACCTTTGGATACTTTGTAGTATCTGTCCATTTCTTACTTTATACATAATTTGTATTATGTTAAAATCTACAAAATCTCTCAATTTTCCTTTTTTCAATATTTTTATTAATTTTCACATAGAATACAGAGTACATGAGGATATATATTATGAATCAATTAAGATAGAATAGTACCAAATACGTTATATTTAAATCAGGCTTGCAATTGCAGTACCTTATATTCATAATCAAACATGTACCTTAATTAAATTGTAATTTGAATTGTAATAATTTTATTATTAAAAAAAACCTAAACCCACTACCAAAGTCAAAGCTGTTTGGTAAAGAAAGACAGATGGAAAAAACTCCTTATCACACAGTGATTTATGTTATTATCCAACATCTGTACCGTAACACCACATCAAAGGTTTTGAAAGTAGTTCAAGAATGATCCCCCACAATGTTTGAAAGTCTTGGTTAGAATCAGAAATTGAACAATGGAGCTTCTCTGAATTTAAGCATGACATAACATCACGTAACCATTGAGCGTGAGTAGGTGGAGCAACATCCTTCCATTTAAGCAACACCGCCCTCCTAGCTATAACAGAAATAAAAGCCAATATGTACATATCAGATGTCTCCAAAGTTATGCCTTTCTTGCCAACAATGCCAAGCAAGACAGTCGAAGGGTTAGGCTTAAAATTTAAAAAGTACAGAAAAAGTTTGGAGTACTTCCTTCCACTATTTTTCAAGACTCAGACCTGTCCAAAACATATGGATTAGTGAAGCCTCTCCATTGTTACATCTATCACAATAGGGAGATATATCCGCATAAAAACGAGATAGCTTGTCTTTGGACATGTGGGCCCTGTGGACCACTTTAAATTGTAGGAGGGAGTGGGAAGCACATAGTGAGGAAGTGTTAACTAATTTAAAAAATTAATTCCAAGTCTCCTCAGAAATTGAAATCTGTAAACCTTGATCCCAGGCGATTTTAATTTTGTCTAAAGGATCCCCTCTTATTCGCAACAACATACCATAAATATTGGATATTGAGCTATTATGCAAAGGTTTCAAATTAGAAAATACATCTAATAACTTCTTATCAGGACTCATGGGAAATGTATGTAATTGAGATCACAGGAAGTCTCTAATTTGTAGATAGCGAAAAAAGTGGGTAAAACAAGTCCCCGAATTTTAAAGTGCTTAGTTGAATAATGGTGGACTGGTTGGCTCATAATAATTTGTCTTATTTACAATTCGTATAACATTATTTTGGAGTAGAAATATTGAGTTTATATTTGTTTTGTATGTATTTTCCCATGCCTCTACACAGTAAGTCATGTATGGGACTATATGTGAACAGTATAATGTATTCAAAGATTCCTGATTTAAGAAATCTTGCACTTTGTACAATATTGCAATAGATTTTGAGATTTATGCTTTGACATAATTTATTTGTGGTTTCCAGCTTAATTTACTATCTATTACCACTCCTAAAAATTTTGATTCAGATACCTTATTAATTTCAACATCATTTATTCTAAGTTTACTCTATGAGTTTGGTATACAGTTACCAAATATTACAAATTTATTTTTACTTGGATTCAGTGATAATTTGTTAGTATCAAACCATTTCTTTATAATTGTTAGTTCTTTCTCCACTGTATCCAAAAGTTGTTTCAGATGTTCCCCACTACAAGATATATTGTAGCATCAGCAAATAATATGCATTTTAATGTCTGAGAAACCATACATATATTGTTTTATATACAAAATGAACAGCACTGGACCTTGTGGATGATGGTATTATTCTGTTGAGTCCCAGTGTGCTCATTTCTCTCCACTTTGCTTGCAGCTCCTCAGAACTGTATCTCTCGAGACTCAGTGGTTCTGGGCAGGATTCTGGGAGAGGGATACTTTGGTCAAGTTTACGAAGGAGTTTACAAAACAATGGTGAGTCTATTCTCTTCAGATAATGTTTGAAAATCAGGGGTTTGCATCCCGTGCTGAAGTATTGAGTGCCTAAACCAGAGGACTTCCTCCCGCTTGCATCTGGCCCAGATGTCTAAAGTCTGGGAATTCCTAACGCGGACTCCATAAGATCATAAGACAAAGGAACAGAATTAGGCCATTCAGCCCATCGAGTCTGCTCCGCCATGTTTCATGGCTGATCCCGGATCCCACTCCACCCCATACACCTGCCATCTTGCCATTTCTTTTGATGCCCTGACCGATCAGGAAATGATCAACTTCCACCTTAAATATACCCAGTCTTGGCCCCCACCGTAGTCTGTGGCAGAGCATTCCACAGATTTACCACTCTCTGGCTAAAACAATCCTCCTTACCTCTGTCCTAAAGGCTGTGCCCTCTAGATCTGGGCATTCTCTACACATCTGCCCTATCTGGTCCTTTCAACATTCAGTAGGTTTCAATGAGATACTCTGTATTCTTCTAAATTCCAGTGAGTACAGGTGCAAAGATGCCAAACGATCCTCCTGTGTTAACCCTTTCATTCCCAGAATAATCCTCCTGAACTTCCTCTGGACACTCTCCAATGACAACACATCCTTTCTGAGATATAGGACCCAACACTGTTGACAATGCTCCAAGCGCAGCTCAGCGTTACCTTCTTGCTTTTAATTCTATTCCCCTTGCATTTGCCTTACTTACCCCAAACTCAACATTTGAATTAATCTTCAGGGAGTCTTGCTCGAGGACTCCTAAGCCCTTTTGCATCTCTGATGTTTGAAACTATTCCCCATTTAGATAATAGTCTGCACTATTGTTCCTTTTACTAAAATGCATTACAGGTAGTCCCCGAGTTACGACGTCTGACTTAGGAACAACTCGTACTTACGAACCGAGGGAGGAGAACGCCGTCTGCTGTTTTAAGTCGGATCATAATGCCGTTACCATTGACACTGTGTTGTGTGTGTAACTTTGTATTTGGCTTAAATTTTTCTTAGCAAGATTCACCCTGACCCTGCCCCCTTTTCCGGTCGGCTGGTGGCGCAGTGAGATCAGCTCCCGGCTCGAGAACAGAGGTTCCCGAGTTTGATCCAGTGACAGACCGTTCCCGAGCGCGCTCTCCATCTGTGCCGGGTCGATGTCGAGCTTGCAACTTGACCTCGTAAAAAAAAAACACTGCCACCTCCAGTTTAAATTCCCACGCAGAATATTGTGGAGGATCAAATACCCAAACCCAGCACAGCCCCCACTTGTCTCATTTAACCTGTCTCAGTGCGGTGGACTTTAGGACCTGGGGAATTCTGTACAGTGGTCCTTAGGACCCAGCAGAGCTCGGGACCTGCCGCCCGCAGTGTTTCTGTTCCATTGACAGGAAGTGATCAAGATCAAGATTGAAAATAAGCTGGAAATAATAAAGCATTTGGAAAGAGGTGAAACATCATTGGTCATTGGAAAAGCATTAGGCTACAGTCAGTCAATGATCGGAACAATTTTAAAGGATAAAGAATAAAGTGACAATAATGGAGCATGTGAAAGGCCCTGCCCCAATGAAAGCTACAATTATTACTAAGCAACACAGTGGCTTAATAATTGGAATACATACGTTTCTTAAGTGTTTTATATGCATAGAAAGGTAAAAAATATAATAAGACAAACGTTTGACTAACTGATGCTAAATAATACTGAATGTGCTTTTTCTGAATTGCGTACAAATCCAACTTAAAGATGGACTCAGGAACTGAATTCGTTTGTAACCTGGGGACTGCCTGTATCATACATTTCCCAACACTGTATTCCATCTGCCACTTTTTGACCATTCATCCAATTTGTCTAAGTCCTTCTGCAATCACATTGCTTCCTCAGCACTACCTACCCCTCCACCTACCTTCATATCATCTGCAAACTTTGTCACAAAACCATCAATTCCACAATCTAAATCATTGATAAACAATGAGAAAAGTAATGTTCCCAATACTGATCCCTGTGGAACACCACTAGTCACTGGCAGCAACCAGAAAAGGATCCTTCTATTCCCTCTTGCTGCCTCCTGCCTGTCAGCCAATGCCTCTATGCATGTCAGTATCTTTTCTGTAATGCCATAGGATTTTATCTTGTTAAACAGCCTCATGTGAGGCACCTTATCAAACACCTTCTGAAAATCCAGGTAAATGATCTACACTGCCTCTCCTTTGTCCATCCTGATTGTTACTTCCTCAAAGAACTCAACAGATTTGTCAGGCAAGATTTCTCTTTACAGAAACCATGCTGATTTTGACTCATTTTATCATTAGTCTGCAAGTTCCCCTGAAACCTCATCCTTAATAATAGACTGCAACACTTTCCCAACCACTGAGGTTAGGCTAACTGGCCTATAATTTCCTCACTTTTGTCTTCCTCCCTTAAAGAGTGGAGTGACATTTGCAATTTTACAGTTCTCTGGAACCATGCCAGAATCAAATGACCCTAGAAAGACCATAACCATAATGTATTTGCTATCTCTTCAGCGACCTCTCACAGGACTCTGGGATGTAGTGCATCTGGTCCAGGTGACTTATCCACTTTTAAAACCTTTGCAGTTGCTTAGCAGTTTTTACTTTGTAATAGCAATTGTGCTCACTCCTGCTCCCTGACACTCCCAGACCACTGGCACGCTGCTAGTGTCTTCCACAGTGAAGACCGATGTAAGGTACCCATTACATTCATCTGCCATTTCTTTGTCCCCCATTACTACGTCACCAGCATCATTTTCCAGTGGTCCAATATCATCTTGCACCTCCATTTTACTCTTTACATAACTGAAAAATCTTTCAGTGTCCTGCTTTATGTTATTGGCTAGTTTCCCCTCATGTTTCATCTTTTCCCTTCTTTTGGCTTTGTTAGTTGCCTTTTGCTAGGTTTTACAAATTTCCCAATCAACCAACTTGCCACTAAATTTTGCTACTTTATATGCCCTTCCCTTGACTTTTATGCAGTCACTAACTTCCGTTGTCAGCCACGGTTGCCTATCCCTGCCATTTAAGAACAACTTCCTCTGTGGGCATATCTATCCTGTGCCCAGAACCTTCAGTCACCCCTGCTCTGCCGTTATCCCTGTCAGTATCCTCCGATCCACCTGGACGATCTCCTCTCCTGATTCTGTAATGCTCCGATCCACCTGGACGATCTCCTCTCCTGATTCTGTAATCCTCCGATCCACCTGGAGAAGCTCCTCTCCTGATTCTGTAATCCTCCGATCCACCTGGACGATCTCCTCTCTCCTGATTCTGTAATCCTCCGATCCACCTGGAGAAGCTCCTCTCCTGATTCTGTAATCCTCCGATCCACCTGGAGAAGCTCCTCTCCTGATTCTGTAATCCTCCGATCCACCTGGACGATCTCCTCTCTCCTGATTCTGTAATCCTCCGATCCACCTGGAGAAGCTCCTCTCCTGATTCTGTAATCCTCCGATCCACCTGGACGATCTCCTCTCTCCTGATTCTGTAATCCTCCGATCCACCTGGAGAAGCTCCTCTCCTGATTCTGTAATCCTCCGATCCACCTGGATGATCTCCTCTCCTGATTCTGTAATCCTCCGATCCACCTGGATGATCTCCTCTCTCCTGATTCTGTAATCCTCTGATCCACCTGGATGATCTCCTCTCTCCTGATTCTGTATCCTCCGATCCACCTGAACGATCTCCTCTCCTGATTCTGTAATCCTCCGATCCACCTGGAGAAGCTCCTCTCCTGATTCTGTAATCCTCCGATCCACCTGGACGATCTCCTCTCTCCTGATTCAGTAATCCTCCGATCCACCTGGACGATCTCCTCTCTCCTGATTCTGTAATCCTCCGATCCACCTGGAGAAGCTCCTCTCCTGATTCTGTAATCCTCCGATCCACCTGGACGATCTCCTCTCCTGATTCTGTAATCCTCCGATCCACCTGGACGATCTCCTCTCCTGATTCTGTAATCCTCCGATCCACCTGGACGATCTCCTCTCCTGATTCTGTAATCCTCCGATCCACCTGGACGATCTCCTCTCCTGATTCTGTAATCCTCCGATCCACCTGGACGATCTCCTCTCCTGATTCTGTAATCCTCCGATCCACCTGGACAATCTCCTCTCCTGATTCTGTAATCCTCCGATCCACCTGGACGATCTCCTCTCTCCTGATTCTGTAATCCTCCGATCCACCTGGAGAAGCTCCTCTCCTGATTCTGTAATCCTCCGATCCACCTGGATGATCTCCTCTCCTGATTCTGTAATCCTCCGATCCACCTGGACGATCTCCTCTCTCCTGATTCTGTAATCCTCCGATCCACCTGGACGATCTCCTCTCTCCTGATTCTGTATCCTCCGATCCACCTGAACGATCTCCTCTCCTGATTCTGTAATCCTCCGATCCACCTGGAGAAGCTCCTCTCCTGATTCTGTAATCCTCCAATCCACCTGGACGATCTCCTCTCTCCTGATTCTGTAATCCTCCGATCCACCTGGATGATCTCCTCTCCTGATTCTGTAATCCTCCGATCCACCTGGACGATCTCCTCTCCTGATTCTGTAATCCTCCGATCCACCTGGACGATCTCCTCTCTCCTGATTCTGTAATCCTCCGATCCACCTGGACGATCTCCTCTCCTGATTCTGTAATCCTCCGATCCACCTGGACGATCTCCTCTCCTGATTCTGTAATCCTCCGATCCACCTGGACGATCTCCTCTCCTGATTCTGTAATCCTCCGATCCACCTGGACTATCTCCTCTCCTGATTCTGTAATCCTCCGATCCACCTGGACGATCTCCTCTCTCCTGATTCTGTAATCCTCCGATCCACCTGGAGAAGCTCCTCTCCTGATTCTGTAATCCTCCGATCCACCTGGATGATCTCCTCTCCTGATTCTGTAATCCTCCGATCCACCTGGACGATCTCCTCTCTCCTGATTCTGTAATCCTCCGATCCACCTGGTTGATCTCCTCTCTCCTGATTCTGTAATCCTCCGATCCACCTGGACGATCTCCTCTCCTGATTCTGTAATCCTCCGATCCACCTGGATGATATCCTCTCTCCTGATTCTGTAATCCTCCGATCCACCTGGACGATCTCCTCTCCTGATTCTGTAATCCTCCGATCCACCTGGACGATCTCCTCTCTCCTGATTCTGTAATCCTCCGATCCACCTGGATGATCTCCTCTCCTGATTCTGTAATCCTCCGATCCACCTGGACGATCTCCTCTCCTGATTCTGTAATCCTCCGATCCACCTGGACGATCTCCTCTCTCCTGATTCTGTAATCCTCCGATCCACCTGGACGATCTCCTCTCCTGATTCTGTAATCCTCCGATCCACCTGGACGATCTCCTCTCCTGATTCTGTAATCCTCCGATCCACCTGGACGATCTCCTCTCCTGATTCTGTAATCCTCTGATCCACCTGGACGATCTCCTCTCCTGATTCTGTAATCCTCCGATCCACCTGGACGATCTCCTCTCCTGATTCTGTAATCCTCCGATCCACCTGGACGATCTCCTCTCCTGATTCTGTAATCCTCCGATCCACCTGGAGAAGCTCCTCTCCTGATTCTGTAATCCTCCGATCCACCTGGACGATCTCCTCTCTCCTGATTCTGTAATCCTCCGATCCACCTGGAGAAGCTCCTCTCCTGATTCTGTAATCCTCCGATCCACCTGGACGATCTCCTCTCTCCTGATTCTGTAATCCTCCGATCCACCTGGAGAAGCTCCTCTCCTGATTCTGTAATCCTCCGATCCACCTGGAGAAGCTCCTCTCCTGATTCTGTAATCCTCCGATCCACCTGGACGATCTCCTCTCTCCTGATTCTGTAATCCTCCGATCCACCTGGAGAAGCTCCTCTCCTGATTCTGTAATCCTCCGATCCACCTGGACGATCTCCTCTCTCCTGATTCTGTAATCCTCCGATCCACCTGGAGAAGCTCCTCTCCTGATTCTGTAATCCTCCGATCCACCTGGATGATCTCCTCTCTCCTGATTCTGTAATCCTCCGATCCACCTGGACGATCTCCTCTCCTGATTCTGTAATCCTCCGATCCACCTGGACGATCTCCTCTCCTGATTCTGTAATCCTCCGATCCACCTGGACGATCTCCTCTCTCCTGATTCTGTAATCCTCCGATCCACCTGGATGATCTCCTCTCTCCTGATTCTGTAATCCTCCGATCCACCTGGATGATCTCCTCTCTCCTGATTCTGTAATCCTCCGATCCACCTGGATGATCTCCTCTCTCCTGATTCTGTAATCCTCCGATCCACCTGGACGATCTCCTCTCCTGATTCTGTAATCCTCCAATCCACCTGGATGATCTCCTCTCTCCTGATTCTGTAATCCTCCGATCCACCTGGACGATCTCCTCTCTCCTGATTCTGTATCCTCCGATCCACCTGGACGATCTCCTCTCTCCTGATTCTGTATCCTCCGATCCACCTGGACGATCTCCTCTCTCCTGATTCTGTATCCTCCGATCCACCTGAACGATCTCCTCTCCTGATTCTGTAATCCTCCGATCCACCTGGACGATCTCCTCTCTCCTGATTCTGTATCCTCCGATCCACCTGAACGATCTCCTCTCCTGATTCTGTAATCCTCCGATCCACCTGGACGATCTCCTCTCTCCTGATTCTGTAATCCTCCGATCCACCTGGACGATCTCCTCTCCTGATTCTGTAATCCTCCGATCCACCTGGACGATCTCCTCTCCTGATTCTGTAATCCTCCGATCCACCTGGACGATCTCCTCTCTCCTGATTCTGTAATCCTCCGATCCACCTGGTTGATCTCCTCTCTCCTGATTCTGTAATCCTCCGATCCACCTGGACGATCTCCTCTCCTGATTCTGTATCCTCCGATCCACCTGGACAATCTCCTCTCTCCTGATTCTGTAATCCTCCGATCCACCTGGACGATCTCCTCTCTCCTGATTCTGTAATCCTCCGATCCACCTGGACGATCTCCTCTCTCCTGATTCTGTAATCCTCCGATCCACCTGGATGATCTCCTCTCTCCTGATTCTGTATCCTCCGATCCACCTGGACGATCTCCTCTCCTGATTCTGTAATCCTCCGATCCACCTGGACGATCTCCTCTCCTGATTCTGTAATCCTCCGATCCACCTGGACGATCTCCTCTCCTGATTCTGTAATCCTCCAATCCACCTGGACGATCTCCTCTCTCCTGATTCTGTAATCCTCCGATCCACCTGGACGATCTCCTCTCTCCTGATTCTGTAATCCTCCGATCCACCTGGACGATCTCCTCTCTCCTGATTCTGTAATCCTCCGATCCACCTGGACGATCTCCTCTCCTGATTCTGTAATCCTCCGATCCACCTGGACGATCTCCTCTCTCCTGATTCTGTAATCCTCCGATCCACCTGGACGATCTCCTCTCTCCTGATTCTGTATCCTCCGATCCACCTGAACGATCTCCTCTCCTGATTCTGTAATCCTCCGATCCACCTGGACGATCTCCTCTCTCCTGATTCTGTAATCCTCCGATCCACCTGGAGAAGCTCCTCTCCTGATTCTGTAATCCTCCGATCCACCTGGAGAAGCTCCTCTCCTGATTCTGTAATCCTCCGATCCACCTGGACGATCTCCTCTCTCCTGATTCTGTAATCCTCCGATCCACCTGGAGAAGCTCCTCTCCTGATTCTGTAATCCTCCGATCCACCTGGACGATCTCCTCTCTCCTGATTCTGTAATCCTCCGATCCACCTGGAGAAGCTCCTCTCCTGATTCTGTAATCCTCCGATCCACCTGGATGATCTCCTCTCTCCTGATTCTGTAATCCTCCGATCCACCTGGACGATCTCCTCTCCTGATTCTGTAATCCTCCGATCCACCTGGACGATCTCCTCTCCTGATTCTGTAATCCTCCGATCCACCTGGACGATCTCCTCTCTCCTGATTCTGTAATCCTCCGATCCACCTGGATGATCTCCTCTCTCCTGATTCTGTAATCCTCCGATCCACCTGGATGATCTCCTCTCTCCTGATTCTGTAATCCTCCGATCCACCTGGATGATCTCCTCTCTCCTGATTCTGTAATCCTCCGATCCACCTGGACGATCTCCTCTCCTGATTCTGTAATCCTCCAATCCACCTGGATGATCTCCTCTCTCCTGATTCTGTAATCCTCCGATCCACCTGGACGATCTCCTCTCTCCTGATTCTGTATCCTCCGATCCACCTGGACGATCTCCTCTCTCCTGATTCTGTATCCTCCGATCCACCTGGACGATCTCCTCTCTCCTGATTCTGTATCCTCCGATCCACCTGAACGATCTCCTCTCCTGATTCTGTAATCCTCCGATCCACCTGGACGATCTCCTCTCTCCTGATTCTGTATCCTCCGATCCACCTGAACGATCTCCTCTCCTGATTCTGTAATCCTCCGATCCACCTGGACGATCTCCTCTCTCCTGATTCTGTAATCCTCCGATCCACCTGGACGATCTCCTCTCCTGATTCTGTAATCCTCCGATCCACCTGGACGATCTCCTCTCCTGATTCTGTAATCCTCCGATCCACCTGGACGATCTCCTCTCTCCTGATTCTGTAATCCTCCGATCCACCTGGTTGATCTCCTCTCTCCTGATTCTGTAATCCTCCGATCCACCTGGACGATCTCCTCTCCTGATTCTGTATCCTCCGATCCACCTGGACAATCTCCTCTCTCCTGATTCTGTAATCCTCCGATCCACCTGGACGATCTCCTCTCTCCTGATTCTGTAATCCTCCGATCCACCTGGACGATCTCCTCTCTCCTGATTCTGTAATCCTCCGATCCACCTGGATGATCTCCTCTCTCCTGATTCTGTATCCTCCGATCCACCTGGACGATCTCCTCTCCTGATTCTGTAATCCTCCGATCCACCTGGACGATCTCCTCTCCTGATTCTGTAATCCTCCGATCCACCTGGACGATCTCCTCTCCTGATTCTGTAATCCTCCAATCCACCTGGACGATCTCCTCTCTCCTGATTCTGTAATCCTCCGATCCACCTGGACGATCTCCTCTCTCCTGATTCTGTAATCCTCCGATCCACCTGGACGATCTCCTCTCTCCTGATTCTGTAATCCTCCGATCCACCTGGACGATCTCCTCTCCTGATTCTGTAATCCTCCGATCCACCTGGACGATCTCCTCTCTCCTGATTCTGTAATCCTCCGATCCACCTGGACGATCTCCTCTCTCCTGATTCTGTATCCTCCGATCCACCTGAACGATCTCCTCTCCTGATTCTGTAATCCTCCGATCCACCTGGACGATCTCCTCTCCTGATTCTGTAATCCTCCGATCCACCTGGACGATCTCCTCTCCTGATTCTGTATCCTCCGATCCACCTGGACGATCTCCTCTCCTGATTCTGTAATCCTCCGATCCACCTGGACGATCTCCTCTCTCCTGATTCTGTAATCCTCCGATCCACCTGGAGAAGCTCCTCTCCTGATTCTGTATCCTCCGATCCACCTGGACGATCTCCTCTCTCCTGATTCTGTAATCCTCCGATCCACCTGGACGATCTCCTCTCCTGATTCTGTAATCCTCCGATCCACCTGGACGATCTCCTCTCCTGATTCTGTAATCCTCCGATCCACCTGGACGATCTCCTCTCCTGATTCTGTAATCCTCCGATCCACCTGGACGATCTCCTCTCCTGATTCTGTATCCTCCGATCCACCTGGACGATCTCCTCTCTCCTGATTCTGTAATCCTCCGATCCACCTGGACGATCTCCTCTCCTGATTCTGTAATCCTCCGATCCACCTGGACGATCTCCTCTCCTGATTCTGTAATCCTCCGATCCACCTGGAGAAGCTCCTCTCCTGATTCTGTAATCCTCCGATCCACCTGGAGAAGCTCCTCTCCTGATTCTGTAATCCTCCGATCCACCTGGACGATCTCCTCTCCTGATTCTGTAATCCTCCGATCCACCTGGAGAAGCTCCTCTCCTGATTCTGTAATCCTCCGATCCACCTGGAGAAGCTCCTCTCCTGATTCTGTAATCCTCCGATCCACCTGGACGATCTCCTCTCCTGATTCTGTAATCCTCCGATCCACCTGGAGAAGCTCCTCTCCTGATTCTGTAATCCTCCGATCCACCTGGAGAAGCTCCTCTCCTGATTCTGTAATCCTCCGATCCACCTGGACGATCTCCTCTCCTGATTCTGTAATCCTCCGATCCACCTGGACGATCTCCTCTCCTGATTCTGTAATCCTCCGATCCACCTGGAGAAGCTCCTCTCCTGATTCTGTAATCCTCCGATCCACCTGGAGAAGCTCCTCTCCTGATTCTGTAATCCTCCGATCCACCTGGACGATCTCCTCTCCTGATTCTGTAATCCTCCGATCCACCTGGACGATCTCCTCTCTCCTGATTCTGTAATCCTCCGATCCACCTGGACGATCTCCTCTCCTGATTCTGTAATCCTCCGATCCACCTGAACGATCTCCTCTCCTGATTCTGTAATCCTCCGATCCACCTGGACGATCTCCTCTCTCCTGATTCTGTAATCCTCCGATCCACCTGGACGATCTCCTCTCCTGATTCTGTAATCCTCCGATCCACCTGGACGATCTCCTCTCCTGATTCTGTAATCCTCCGATCCACCTGGATGATCTCCTCTCTCCTGATTCTGTAATCCTCCGATCCACCTGGACGATCTCCTCTCTCCTGATTCTGTAATCCTCCGATCCACCTGGACGATCTCCTCTCCTGATTCTGTAATCCTCCGATCCACCTGGACGATCTCCTCTCCTGATTCTGTAATCCTCCGATCCACCTGGACGATCTCCTCTCCTGATTCTGTAATCCTCCGATCCACCTGGACGATCTCCTCTCCTGATTCTGTAATCCTCCGATCCACCTGGACGATCTCCTCTCCTGATTCTGTAATCCTCCGATCCACCTGGACGATCTCCTCTCCTGATTCTGTAATCCTCCGATCCACCTGGACGATCTCCTCTCCTGATTCTGTAATCCTCCGATCCACCTGGACGATCTCCTCTCCTGATTCTGTAATCCTCCGATCCACCTGGACGATCTCCTCTCCTGATTCTGTAATCCTCCGATCCACCTGGACGATCTCCTCTCCTGATTCTGTAATCCTCCGATCCACCTGGACGATCTCCTCTCCTGATTCTGTAATCCTCCGATCCACCTGGACGATCTCCTCTCTCCTGATTCTGTAATCCTCCGATCCACCTGGACGATCTCCTCTCCTGATTCTGTAATCCTCCGATCCACCTGGAGAAGCTCCTCTCCTGATTCTGTAATCCTCCGATCCACCTGGACGATCTCCTCTCCTGATTCTGTAATCCTCCGATCCACCTGGACGATCTCCTCTCCTGATTCTGTATCCTCCGATCCACCTGGACGATCTCCTCTCCTGATTCTGTAATCCTCCGATCCACCTGGACGATCTCCTCTCCTGATTCTGTAATCCTCCGATCCACCTGGACGATCTCCTCTCCTGATTCTGTAATCCTCCGATCCACCTGGACGATCTCCTCTCCTGATTCTGTAATCCTCCGATCCACCTGGACGATCTCCTCTCCTGATTCTGTAATCCTCCGATCCACCTGGACGATCTCCTCTCTCCTGATTCTGTAATCCTCCGATCCACCTGGACGATCTCCTCTCCTGATTCTGTAATCCTCCGATCCACCTGGAGAAGCTCCTCTCCTGATTCTGTAATCCTCCGATCCACCTGGACGATCTCCTCTCCTGATTCTGTAATCCTCCGATCCACCTGGACGATCTCCTCTCCTGATTCTGTATCCTCCGATCCACCTGGACGATCTCCTCTCCTGATTCTGTAATCCTCCGATCCACCTGGATGATCTCCTCTCTCCTGATTCTGTAATCCTCCGATCCACCTGGAGAAGCTCCTCTCCTGATTCTGTAATCCTCCGATCCACCTGGACGATCTCCTCTCCTGATTCTGTAATCCTCCGATCCACCTGGACGATCTCCTCTCCTGATTCTGTAATCCTCCGATCCACCTGGACGATCTCCTCTCCTGATTCTGTAATCCTCTTTCTTCCATTGCAAGACTCGTACACTTGACTTGTGCTTCATTCTCTCAAAATGCAGTATGAATATCATCATCACCGTCTCCTAAGGGTTCCTTTACCTTACGCTCCCTAATAAAATCTGGGTTATTACACAACTTTGTGAGAAGATGGCAATGCGACGCAGAATTGCGCAGCGGCCACTCCGGGATGAATATCTGTTCTCTGTACAATCCTGATTTGATGGAGACGGACATGTGAAGCACGGAGGAACAGCTGGTGAAACTTTTCAAATGTCTGTTTTACGCTGCCGCTGCTGCTGTGTGATCGAAAAATCTCCAGAGAGGAAGGCCCCGAACCCTCTGCTTTGTCTGTTGCTTTGAGGCCGGGGCCGGTGCCGGAGGGCCGGCCGGAGGCTCGAAATCTTCGGACAGACTCAGAGTTGGCTGTCGTCGGGTGCTTCCAGGGTGCTGCATCGGCAAGTTTGCGGCGCTGGAGGTTCAGGGCAGGAAGAGGTTTTCTTCCTTCTACTGTCTGCATGAGATGATGGGCTATCGGGGACTTTGAGACTTTTTTTTTACCGTGCCCATGGTCTGCTCTTTATCAAATTACGGTATTGCTTTGCACTGTTGTAACTATATGTTATAATTATGTGGGATTGTCAGTCTTGGTCTGACTTACGTTTCTGTGATATCATACTGGAGGAACATTGTATCATTTCTTACTGCATGCATTATTTAATGACAATAAACGAGGACTGAGTGTCCTCACAATCTAATCTAATCTACCACCCAATCTAAGGTAGCTATTCCCCATGTAGGCTCAAGCACAAGCTGTTCTAAAAATCCATCTTGTAGGCATTCAACAAATTCCCTCTTGTGATCCAACTCTAACCTGATTTTCCCAATCCCCTTGCAAATTGAAGTCTTCCATTACAATTATGTCATTATCCTTATTACATGCCCTTTCCAGCTCCCTTTGCAATCTCAACCCCACATTTGGAGGTCTGTATATGATTCCCCGGTGGTTTTCTTCACCCTTGCAGTTTCTGATCTCCACCCACAAAGATCGGACATTCTCTGACCCTATGTCACCTCTTTCTAAAGATGTAATTCCATCTCTTACCAACAGAGCCACATCACCGCCTCTGCCTTCCTGCCTGTCCTTTCAACACAAAGTGTATCCTTTGATGCTAAGCTCTCAATACTACCTTCTTTCAGCCATGACTCTGAGATGCCCACAACATCATACCGACCGATCTCTGATGGCACCACGAGTTTGTCAACCTTATTCCGAATGCTATGCCTGCATTCTTCGCCCTTTTGAATTTTGCCTCTGTGGTACAATTTAACTCTTTGCTCTGTCTGTACTTGTACCCAATCATTGGCTTGTCCTTCCTTACGTTCATGTCACACCCATCATCTACTTATCAACCTGCTGGCTCATCCTCAGCTCTATCAGACTGATCCCCACCCCCCTGCCAGATTAGTTTAAACCACTCCCAACAGCTCTAGTAAACCTGCCCACAAAAATATTGGTTTCCCTTCCATTCAAGTGCAATCTGTTGTTTTTGTACAGGTCACACCTGCCCGGGAGAGGTGATGATCCAAGAATCTGCATCCCTGCTCTCTGCTCCAATTCTTCAGCCACACGTTTATCTGACACCTCATTCTACTGTATTCCTACTCTCACTGTCACGTGACACAGGCAGCAAACCCAAGATTACTACCTTTCAGGACCTGCTTCTCGGCTTCCTTCCTAACTCCCTGTATTCTGCTTTCAGGACCTCCTTCCTTTTTCTTGCGATGTTGTTGGTACCAATATGTACCACGACCTCTGGCTGCACCCCCCCCCCAGGATATTGTGGACCCTGGCACCTGAGAGGCAAACTACCATCTGGGTTTCCTGTTAGCATCTACAGAATCACCTAACTATAGAGTCCCCTATTACTCCTGCCATCCTCTTCAGTTCCCTACCCTTCAGTGCCAGACTCTCTCAGAGGCATGGTCGCTGTTGCTTCCCCCAAGTAGATCATCCCCCCCCCCCCCCACACCTCCAGCAGTACTCAAAATGGAGTACTTATTTTTGAGGGGGACGCCCACAGGGGTGCTGGCCACTATCTGATGTTTTCCCTTCTCTCTCTGGACAAAGAAGAGAATTCGTTACGGTCAGTAGTTTTTCATTAGAATAGGTATTTTAACCTGCTATAATCCAAGAGAGAACAACATCCAGCTCACCTGTCCTTTGCACGTACTTCATCCAGATTGAAAATTAGAAGATAGAACCCACAAAGATGTGACGAGCCAACTAAATTGGTAATCAAATGTCTGACTGAACCAATCTCTGCTGCCTACACAATGGTCCAGATCCTTCAATTTTCCTCACATTCAAGTGCCTATCTAAACTTCCCTTAAAAGTGTTTAATATTTCTGCCTCTACCACTACTCCAGGCATCACACTCCCATTAAAAAATGCCACTCACATCTTTGAAATTATCCCCCTACCCTTAAATGCACGCCTTCTGGTATTAGACATTTTAACCTTGGGAAACAGGAATTGTCTGTCTACTCTACTTAGGCATCTCATAATCTTCTCAACCTCGATCAGATCTCCCTTAGCCCCCACTGTTCCAGAGGAGCACATCATTTCACCAACTTTGATCCAGGAGGTAAACATAACAGCCAGCTCATCAGTGTCCATTTCACGAATCTCAGACTGACTCAAAATTCAAAGTTGTAGTTGAGGGGATATCCTGCAATAAAGCAGTTTCACTTGGTGGTTGTAAATACAGACAGAAACTGAAAATATTGACGTTTTAACTGGTGTTTTATTCCAAAGTTGTTTCAGGAGTCAGGGAAGAGGCATAAAACTTTATTGTTGTTTGGTGAAGTGTTGATAAAACAAAGTAAAACAGAAACAATAGTGATAGAGGTGTATGAAGTAAAACCCAGAGGTTAGACATATTTATGTGTTTTCATTAATTTGCATTATGCAAACCCAGCAATTATTCAGACCTGTAGGTTCCCTCAGTTGGATTGGACTGTTTAATTAGAAGTTGTATTTTATATAACAATTTATATAAATCTGACTGATTAGTATGCTCTCTATTGGTCACAGTGTGTACATACAATTGTTCAGTGTGTCCCCCAGTGGTCACAGTGTGTATATGCAGTTGTTCAGTGTTTACCCTTGTGGTCACAGTGTGTATATACAGTTGTTCAGTGTGTGTCCCAGTGGTCACAGTGTGTATATGCAGTTGTTCAGTGTGTCCCCCAGTGGTCACAGTGTGTATATACAGTTGTTCAGTGTTTACCCTTGTGGTCACAGTGTGTATATACAGTTGTTCAGTGTGTCCCCCAGTGGTTACAGTGTGTATATGCAGTTGTTCAGTGGGTCTCCCAGTGGTCACAGTGTGTATATGCAGTTGTTCAGTGTGTCCCCCAGTGGTCACAGTGTGTATATGCAGTTGTTCAGTGGGTCTCCCAGTGGTCACAGTGTGTATATGCAGTTGTTCAGTGTTCACCCTTGTGGTCACAGTGTGTATATGCAGTTGTTCAGTGGGTCCCCTAGTGGTCACAGTGTGTATATGCAGTTGTTCAGTGGGTCCCCCAGTGGTCACAGTGTGTATATGCAGTTGTTCAGTGGGTCCCCTAGTGGTCACAGTGTGTATATGCAGTTGTTCAGTGTTTACCCTTGTGGTCACAGTGGGTATATACAGTTGTTCAGTGTGTCCCCCAGTGGTCACAATGTGCATTTACAGTTGTTCAGTGTTTACCCTTGTGGTCACAGTGGGTATATACAGTTGTTCAGTGGACCCCCAGTGGTCACAGTGTGTATATACAGTTGTTCAGTGTGTCCCCCAGTGGTCACAATGTGCATTTACAGTTGTTCAGTGTTTACCCTTGTGGTCACAGTGGGTATATACAGTTGTTCAGTGGACCCCCAGTGGTCACAGTGTGTATATACAGTTGTTCAGTGGGTCCCCCAGTGGTCACAGTGTGTATATACAGTTGTTCAGTGGGTCCCCCAGTGGTCACAGTGTGTATATACAGTTGTTCAGTGGGTCCCCCAGTGGTCACAGTGTGTAAATACAGTTGTTCAGTGCGTCCCCCAGTGGTCACAGTGTGTAAATACAGTTGTTCAGTGGACCCCCAGTGGTCACAGTGTGTATATACAGTTGTTCAGTGGACCCCCAGTGGTCACAGTGTGTATATGCAGTTGTTCATTGGGTCTCCCAGTGGTCACAGTGTGTATATGCAGTTGTTCAGTGTGTCCCCCAGTGGTCACAGTGTGTATATACAGTTGTTCAGTGTGTCCCCCAGTGGTCACAGTGTGTATATGCAGTTGTTCAGTGAGTCTCCCAGTGGTCACAGTGTGTATATGCAGTTGTTCAGTGTGTCCCCCAGTGGTCACAGTGTGTATATGCAGTTGTTCAGTGGGTCCCCCAGTGGTCACAGTGTGTATATGCAGTTGTTCAGTGGGTCTCCCAGTGGTCACAGTGTGTATATACAGTTGTTCAGTGTGTCCCCCAGTGGTCACAGTGTGTATATACAGTTGTTCAGTGTGTCCCCCAGTGGTCACAGTGTGTATATGCAGCTGTTCAGTGTGTCCCCCAGTGGTCACAGTGTGTGTATGCAATTGTTCAGTGGACACCCAGTGGTCACAGTGTGTATATACAGTTGTTCAGTGGGTCCCCCAGTGGTCACAGTGTGTATATGCAGTTGTTCAGTGTGTCCCCCAGTGGTCACAGTGTGTATATGCAGTTGTTCAGTGGTTCCCCCAGTGGTCACAGTGTGTGTATGCAATTGTTCAGTGGACCCCCAGTGGTCACAGTGTGTATATACAGTTGTTCAGTGGGTCCCCCAGTGGTCACAGTGTGTATATGCAGTTGTTCAGTGTGTCCCCCAGTGGTCACAGTGTGTATATGCAGTTGTTCAGTGGGTCTCCCAGTGGTCACAGTGTGTATATGCAGTTGTTCAGTGGGTCTCCCAGTGGTCACAGTGTGTATATACAGGTGTTCAGTGTGTCCCCCAGTGGTTACAGTGTGTATATGCAGTTGTTCAGTGTGTCCCCCAGTGGTCACAGTGTGTATATGCAGTTGTTCAGTGGGTCCCCCAGTGGTCACAGTGTGTATATGCAGTTGTTCAGTGGGTCCCCCAGTGGTCACAGTGTGTATATACAGTTGTTCAGTGGGTCCCCCAGTGGTCACAGTGTGTATATGCAGTTGTTCAGTGTGTCCCCCAGTGGTCACAGTGTGTATATACAGTTGTTCAGTGTGTCCCCCAGTGGTCACAGTGTGTATATGCAGTTGTTCAGTGGGTCCCCCAGTGGTCACAGTGTGTATATACAGTTGTTCAGTGTGTCCCCCAGTGGTCACAGTGTGTATTTACAGTTGTTCAGTGTGTCCCCCAGTGGTCACAGTGTGTGTATGCAATTGTTCAGTGGACCCCCAGTGGTCACAGTGTGTATATACAGTTGTTCAGTGGGTCCCCCAGTGGTCACAGTGTGTATATGCAGTTGTTCAGTGTGTCCCCCAGTGGTCACAGTGTGTATATACAGTTGTTCAGTTTGTATATACAGTTGTTCAGTGTTTACCCTTGTGGTCACAGTGTGTATATGCAGTTGTTCATTGGGTCCCCTAGTGGTCACAGTATGTATATGTAGTAGTTTAGTGTTTACCCTTGTGGTCACAGTGTGTATATGCAGTTGTTCAGTGTTTACCCTTGTGGTCATAGTGTGTATATACAGTTGTTCAGTGTTTACCCTTGTGGTCACAGTGTGTATATACAGTTGTTCACTATGTCCCCCAGTGGTCACAGTGTGTATATACAGTTGTTCAGTGGGTCCTCCCGTGGTTACAGTGTGTATATGCAGTTGTTCATTGGGTCCCCTAGTGGTCACAGTGTGTATATACAGTTGTTCAGTGTTTACCCTTGTGGTCACAGTGTGTATATACAGTTGTTCAGTGTGTCCCCCAGTGGTCACAGTGTGTATATACAGTTGTCCAGTGAGTCACCCAGTGGTCACAGTGTGTATATACAGTTGTCCAGTGAGTCACCCAGTGGTCACAGTGTGTATATATATACAGTTGTCCAGTGAGTCACCCAGTGGTCACAGTGTGTATATACAGTTGTCCAGTGAGTCACCCAGTGGTCACAGTGTGTATATATACAGTTGTCCAGTGAGTCACCCAGTGGTCACAGTGTGTATATACAGTTGTCCAGTGAGTCACCCAGTGGTCACAGTGTGTATATGCAGCTGTTCAGTGTGTCCCCCAGTGGTCACAGTGTGTGTATGCAATTGTTCAGTGGACCCCCAGTGGTCACAGTGTGTATATACAGTTGTTCAGTGGGTCCCCCAGTGGTCACAGTGTGTATATGCAGTTGTTCAGTGTGTCCCCCAGTGGTCACAGTGTGTATATGCAGTTGTTCAGTGGTTCCCCCAGTGGTCACAGTGTGTGTATGCAATTGTTCAGTGGACCCCCAGTGGTCACAGTGTGTATATACAGTTGTTCAGTGGGTCCCCCAGTGGTCACAGTGTGTATATGCAGTTGTTCAGTGTGTCCCCCAGTGGTCACAGTGTGTATATGCAGTTGTTCAGTGGGTCTCCCAGTGGTCACAGTGTGTATATGCAGTTGTTCAGTGGGTCTCCCAGTGGTCACAGTGTGTATATACAGGTGTTCAGTGTGTCCCCCAGTGGTTACAGTGTGTATATGCAGTTGTTCAGTGTGTCCCCCAGTGGTCACAGTGTGTATATGCAGTTGTTCAGTGTTTACCCTTGTGGTCATAGTGTGTATATACAGTTGTTCAGTGTTTACCCTTGTGGTCACAGTGTGTATATACAGTTGTTCACTATGTCCCCCAGTGGTCACAGTGTGTATATACAGTTGTTCAGTGGGTCCTCCCGTGGTTACAGTGTGTATATGCAGTTGTTCATTGGGTCCCCTAGTGGTCACAGTGTGTATATACAGTTGTTCAGTGTTTACCCTTGTGGTCACAGTGTGTATATACAGTTGTTCAGTGTGTCCCCCAGTGGTCACAGTGTGTATATACAGTTGTCCAGTGAGTCACCCAGTGGTCACAGTGTGTATATACAGTTGTCCAGTGAGTCACCCAGTGGTCACAGTGTGTATATATATACAGTTGTCCAGTGAGTCACCCAGTGGTCACAGTGTGTATATACAGTTGTCCAGTGAGTCACCCAGTGGTCACAGTGTGTATATATACAGTTGTCCAGTGAGTCACCCAGTGGTCACAGTGTGTATATACAGTTGTCCAGTGAGTCACCCAGTGGTCACAGTGTGTATATGCAGCTGTTCAGTGTGTCCCCCAGTGGTCACAGTGTGTGTATGCAATTGTTCAGTGGACCCCCAGTGGTCACAGTGTGTATATACAGTTGTTCAGTGGGTCCCCCAGTGGTCACAGTGTGTATATGCAGTTGTTCAGTGTGTCCCCCAGTGGTCACAGTGTGTATATGCAGTTGTTCAGTGGTTCCCCCAGTGGTCACAGTGTGTGTATGCAATTGTTCAGTGGACCCCCAGTGGTCACAGTGTGTATATACAGTTGTTCAGTGGGTCCCCCAGTGGTCACAGTGTGTATATGCAGTTGTTCAGTGTGTCCCCCAGTGGTCACAGTGTGTATATGCAGTTGTTCAGTGGGTCTCCCAGTGGTCACAGTGTGTATATGCAGTTGTTCAGTGGGTCTCCCAGTGGTCACAGTGTGTATATACAGGTGTTCAGTGTGTCCCCCAGTGGTTACAGTGTGTATATGCAGTTGTTCAGTGTGTCCCCCAGTGGTCACAGTGTGTATATGCAGTTGTTCAGTGGGTCCCCCAGTGGTCACAGTGTGTATATGCAGTTGTTCAGTGGGTCCCCCAGTGGTCACAGTGTGTATATACAGTTGTTCAGTGGGTCCCCCAGTGGTCACAGTGTGTATATGCAGTTGTTCAGTGTGTCCCCCAGTGGTCACAGTGTGTATATACAGTTGTTCAGTGTGTCCCCCAGTGGTCACAGTGTGTATATGCAGTTGTTCAGTGGGTCCCCCAGTGGTCACAGTGTGTATATACAGTTGTTCAGTGTGTCCCCCAGTGGTCACAGTGTGTATATACAGTTGTTCAGTGTGTCCCCCAGTGGTCACAGTGTGTGTATGCAATTGTTCAGTGGACCCCCAGTGGTCACAGTGTGTATATACAGTTGTTCAGTGGGTCCCCCAGTGGTCACAGTGTGTATATGCAGTTGTTCAGTGTGTCCCCCAGTGGTCACAGTGTGTATATGCAGTTGTTCAGTGGGTCCCCCAGTGGTCACAGTGTGTATATGCAGTAGTTCATTGGGTCCCCTAGTGGTCACAGTATGTATATGTAGTAGTTTAGTGTTTACCCTTGTGGTCACAGTGTGTATATACAGTTGTTCAGTTTGTATATACAGTTGTTCAGTGTTTACCCTTGTGGTCACAGTGTGTATATGCAGTTGTTCATTGGGTCCCCTAGTGGTCACAGTATGTATATGTAGTAGTTTAGTGTTTACCCTTGTGGTCACAGTGTGTATATGCAGTTGTTCAGTGTTTACCCTTGTGGTCATAGTGTGTATATACAGTTGTTCAGTGTTTACCCTTGTGGTCACAGTGTGTATATACAGTTGTTCACTATGTCCCCCAGTGGTCACAGTGTGTATATACAGTTGTTCAGTGGGTCCTCCCGTGGTTACAGTGTGTATATGCAGTTGTTCATTGGGTCCCCTAGTGGTCACAGTGTGTATATACAGTTGTTCAGTGTTTACCCTTGTGGTCACAGTGTGTATATACAGTTGTTCAGTGTGTCCCCCAGTGGTCACAGTGTGTATATACAGTTGTCCAGTGAGTCACCCAGTGGTCACAGTGTGTATATACAGTTGTCCAGTGAGTCACCCAGTGGTCACAGTGTGTATATATATACAGTTGTCCAGTGAGTCACCCAGTGGTCACAGTGTGTATATACAGTTGTCCAGTGAGTCACCCAGTGGTCACAGTGTGTATATATACAGTTGTCCAGTGAGTCACCCAGTGGTCACAGTGTGTATATACAGTTGTCCAGTGAGTCACCCAGTGGTCACAGTGTGTATATACAGTTGTCCAGTGAGTCACCCAGTGGTCACAGTGTGTATATACAGTTGTCCAGTGAGTCACCCAGTGGTCACAGTGTGTATATACAGTTGTCCAGTGAGTCACCCAGTGGTCACAGTGTGTATATGCAAACACGAGGTAATCTGCCGATGCTGGAAATTCAAGCAACACACACAAAATGCTGGTGGAACAAAGAAAACTGTAATAGCGGGCCTGGGTGAGTGTATAGTCAGATAGTTGAAGTTTTGTGTGTGTTGATTGTATGTATATGCAGTTGTTCACTGTGCCACCTAGTGGTTAGAGTATGTATATGCAGTTGTTCACTGTGCCACCTAGTGGTTAGAGTATGTATATGCAGTTGCCTAATGCATTTCCTAGTGGGAAATAACTTTGCCATATCTAATCTGTGCAGGGCTTTTAACATTCATAGTGTTTCTATGAGATCCTCCTTCATTCTCCTGAACTCCAGGGAATGCAGGCCAAGAGCTGCCAGACGTTCCACAGACATTTCACCCTTCACTTCTCCAATCATTCTTGTAAATCTTCTCTGAATCCTCTCCAATATCAGTCTATCCTTTCTAAAATAAGGAACCCAAAATTGCACACAATACTCCCAGTGTGGTCTCACAAGTGCCTTATAGAGTCTCAGCATCGCATCCCTATTCTTATATTCTATACCTCTGGAAATGAATGCCAACATTGCATTTGCCTTCTTCACCACCGACTCAACCTGGAGGTTAACCTTTAGGGTATCCTGCACAAGGACTCCCAAGTCTCTTTGCATCTCTGCTTTTTGAATTCTCTCCCCATCTTAAAAAATAGTTTGCCCATTTATTTCTTCCACCAAAGTGTATGACCATACACTTTCCAAATGTATTTCATTTGTCACTTCTTTGCCCATTCCCTTAAACTATCTGAGTCTCTCTGCAGACTCTCTGTTTCCTCAACTCTACCCAATCCTCCACCTACCTTTGAATCATAGGCAAATTTAGCCACAATCCCGTAATACTGTAGTCCAAATCATTGACATAGATCTTAAAAAGCAGCAGTCCCAACACTGACCCTTGTGGAACTCAACCGGCAGCCAGCAGAATAGGATTCCTTTATTCCCACACTCTGTTTTCTGCCGATCGGCCAATGCTCCACCCATGCTAGTAACTTCCCTGTAATTCCATGGGCCCTTATCCTGCTAAGCAGCCTCATGTGCGGCACCTTGTCAAAGGCCTTCTGAAAATCCAAGTACCCCACGTCTGTTGCATCTCCTTTGTCTACACTGCTTGTAATTTCCTCAAAGAATTGCAGTAGGTTAGTCAGGCAGGATTTTCCCTTCAGGAAACCATGCTGGCTATGCCCTATCTTGTCATGTGCCTCCAGGTATTCCGTAAACTCATCCCTGACAATCGATTCCAACAACATCACAACCACTGATGTCAGGCTAACAGGTCTATAGTTTCCTTTCTACTGCCTCCCACCTTTCTTAAATAGCAGAGTAACAATTGCAATTTTCCAGTCATCTGGTACAATGCCAGAATCCATCGATTCTTGAAATATCATTGTTTATGCCTCCACAATCTCTCCACCTACTTCCCGAGGGTGTATTCCATCAGGTCCAGATTTATATAACCAAATAACAATTACAGCACGGAAACAGGCCATCTCGGGCCTTCTAGTCCATGCCGAATGCTTACTCTCAACTAGTCCCACTGACCTGCACTCAGCCCATAAACCTCGATTCCTTTCCTGTCCATATACCTATCCAATTTTTTTTTAAAGACGATATCGAATCTGCCTCTACCACTTCTATTGGAAGCTCGTTGCACACAGCTACCACTCTCTGAGTAAAGAACTTCCCCCTTGTGTTACCCCTAAACTTTTTGCCCCTTAACTCTCAACTCATGTCTTCTTGTTTGAATCTCCTCTACTCTCAATGGAAAAAGCCTATCCACGTCAACTCTATCTATCCCCCTCATAATTTTAAATACCTCTATCAAGTCCCCTCTCAACCTTCTATGCTCCAAAGAATGAATACCTAATTAGCATTAACTCCATCTGCCATCGTTCGGCCCATTCTTCTAACTGGCCTGAATCTCTCTGCAAGCTTTAAAAACCCACTTCATTATCCACAACGCCACCTATCTTAGTATCACCTGCATACTTACTAATCCAATTTAGCACCCCATCATCCAGATCATTAATATATATGACAAACAACATTGGACCCAGTACAGATCCCTGAGGCACACCACTAGTCTCCAGCCTCCAACCTGCCAAACAGTTATCCACCACTACTCTCTGGCATTTCCCATCCAACCACTGTTGAATCCATTTTAAAACTTCAATATTAATCCCTAATGATTGAACCTTCCTAACTAACCGTCTGTGCAGAACCTTGTCAAAGGCCTTACTGAAGTCCATATAGACAACATCCACTGCTTTACCCTCGTCAACTTTCTTCATAACCTCTTCAAAAAATTCACTAAGATTTGTCAAACATGACCTTCCACGCACAAATCCATGTTGACTGTTCCTAATCAGACCCTGTCCATCCAGATAATTATATCTGGATCTGGGGGTACATGTCCACAGATTCCCTGAAGGTTGCCTCACACGTAGATAGGGTAGTTAAGAAAACTTATGGGGTGTTAGCTTTCATAAGTCAAGGGATAGAGTTTAAGAGACGTGATGTAACGATGCAGCTCTATATAACTCTAGTTAGGCCACACTTGGAGTACTGTGTCCAGTTCTGGTTGCCTCACTATAGGAAGGATGTGGAAGCATTGGAAAGGGTACAGAGGAGATTTACCAGGATGCTGCCTGGTTTAGAGAGTATGGATTATGATCAGAGATTAAGGGAGCTAGGGCTTTACTCTTTGGAGAGAAGGAGGATGAGAGGAGACATGATAGAGGTGAACAAGATATTAAGAGGAATAGACAGAGTGGACAGCCAGCGCCTCTTCCCCAGGGCACCACTGCTCAGTACAAGAGGACATGGCTTTATGGTAAGGGGAGGGAAGTTCAAGGGGGATATTAGAGGAAGGTTTTTCACTCAGAGAGTGGTTGGTGCGTGGAATGCACTGCCTGAGTCAGTGGTGGAGGCAGACACCCTAGTGAAGTTTAAGAGACTACTAGACAAGTATGTAGAGGAATTTAAGGTGGGGGGTTATATGTGAGGCAAGGTTTGAGTGTCAGCACAACATTGTGGGCCGAAGGGCCTGTAATATGCTGTACTATTCTATGTTCTATATCTACCGTCTCTAAGAATACTTTCCATTAATTTACCTACGATTGATGTCAAACTGACAGGCCGATAATTGCTTGGTTTACTCTTAGAACCCTTTTTTAAACAATGGAACCGCATGAGCAATACGCCAATCCTCCGGTATCATCCCCGTTTCTAATGACATTTGAAATATTTCTGTCAGAGCCCCTGCTATTTCTACACTAACTTCCCTCAAGGTCCTAGGGAATATCCTGTCAGGATCTGGAGATTTATCTGCTTTTATATTCTTTAAAAGTGCCAGTACTTCCTCCTCTTTAACTGTCATAGTTTCCATAACTACCCTACTTGTTTCCCTTACCTTACACAATTCAATATCCTTCTCCTTAGTGAATACCGCAGAAAAGAAATTGTTTGAAATCTCCCCCCCCACCCCCATCTCTTTTGGCTCCACATGTAGCTGTCCACTCTGATTCTCTAAGGGACCGATTTTATGCCTCACTATCCTTTTGCTATTAATATAACTGTAGAAACCCTTTGGATTTATTTTCACCTTATTTGCCAAAGCAACCTCGTATCTTCTTTTAGCTTTTCTAATTTCTTTCTTAAGATTCTTTTTACATTCTTTATATTCCTCGAGCACCTCATTTACTCCATGCTGCCTATGTTTATTGTGATATCTCTCTTCTTCCAAACCAAGTTTCCAATATCCCTTGAAAACCATGGCTCTCTCAAACTTTTAATCTTTCCTTTCAACCTAACAGGAACATAAAGATTCTGTACCCTCAAAATTTCACCTTTAAATTACCTCCATTTCTCTATTACATCCTTCCCATAAAACAAATTGTCCCAATCCACTCTCTCTAAATCCTTTTGCATTTCCTCAAAGTTAGCCTTTCTCCAGTCAAACATCTCAACCCTGTGTCCAGTCCTATCCTTCTTCATAATTATATTGAAACTAATGGCATTGTGATCACTGGACCTGAAGTGCTCCCCAACACATACCTCCGTCACCTGACCTATCTCATTCCCTAACAGAAGATCCAACACTGCCCCTTCTCTAGTTGATACCGCTACGTATTGCTGCAAAAAACTATCCTGCACACATTTTACAAACTCCAAACCATCCAGCCCTTTTACAGAATGGGCTTCCCAGCCTATGTGTGGAAAATTAAAATCTCCTACAATCACAACCTTGTGCTTACTACAAATATCTGCTATCTCCTTACAAGTTTGCTCCTCCAATTCTCGCTCCCCATTAGGTGGTCTATAATACACCCCTATAAGTGTTACTACATCTTTCCCATTCCTCAATTCCACCCAAATAATCTCCCTAGACGAGTCCTCTAATCTATTCTGCCAGAGCAGCGCTGTAATATTTTCTCTGACAAGTAACGCAACACCTCCCCCTCTTGTCCCTCCGATTCTATCACACCTGAAGCAACGAAATCCAGGAATAATTAGTTGCCAATCACACCCATCCTGCGACCATGTTTTAGCTATTAGTGAAACATCATATTTCCAGGTATCAATCCATGCTCTAAATTCATCCACCTTTCTTACAATGCTCCTAGCATTAAAATAAATACATTTAAGAAATTCTCCACCTCTTACTCTCTGTTTATCTCTAACAGTGCAGACAACTTTATATCTTCTTTTTCTTCCTTCTCCCATACATCTGTTCCTACACTCTGATTCCTCTCCCCCCTTGTATCCAGTTTAAATCCACTGGAGCCTCTGTAGCAAACCTACTTGCAAGAATATTTGTCCTCCTCCAGTTCAGATGTAAACCATCCTGCCGGAACAGGTCCCACCTTCCCTGGAAAACTGCCCAATTATCTATAAATCTGAAGCCCTCCCTCCTGCACCATGTCTTCAGCCACGTGTTGATCTGCACTACCTTACTATTTCTAAACCCACCTGCACGTGACACTGGTAGCAATCCTGAGATTGCTATCCTGGAGGTCCTGTCCTTTAACTTGGCACCTAGCTCCCTAAACTCACCTTTCAGGACCTCCTCACTCTTCCTACCCACATCATTGGTCCCTACATGGACCACGACATCCGGCTGCTCACCCTCCCTCTTGAGAATACTGTGAACTCGATCCGAGATATCACGGACCCCGGCACCAGGGATGCAACAGACCATCCGGGATTCTCAATCTCTTCCACAGAACATCCTATCTGTCCCCCTAACTATCGAACCCCCTTTCGCAACTGCTCTCCCCTTTTCCCTCCTTCCCTTCTGAGCTGTGGGTCCAGTCTCGGTGCCAGAGACGCAACCACTGCAACTTGTCCCTGGTAGGTCGTCCCCACCAACAGTATCCAAAATGGTATACTTATTATTGATGGGAACGGCCACTGGGGTGCTCTGCTCATTCTGTCTATTCCCCTTCCCTCTCCTGACAATCACCCAACTACCTGTCTCCTGACCCTTAGGGGTGACTACCTCCCTGAAACTCCTGTCTATTTCTGCCTCTGCCTCCCGAATGATCCAAAGTTCATCCAGCTCCAGTTCCCTAACATGGTTTGTCAGGAGCTGCAGCTGAATGCACCTTTTATATAGTTTAAAAAAGCTTTTGGTATCTTCTTTGGTATTAGTCGCCAGCTTCCTTTCATAATTCATCTTTTCCTTCCAAATAACCTTTTTAGTTTCCTTCAGCAAGTTTTTAAAAGCTTCCCGATCCTCTATCTTCCCACTAGCTTTGGCTTTCTTGCATGCCCTCTCCTTTGCTTTTACTTTGGCTCTGACTTCATACGTCAGCCACGGTAGTGTCCTTCTTCCCTTTGAAAATTTCTTCTTATTTGGAATATATCTGTCTTGCACGTCCCTCATTTTTCACAGAAACTCCAGCCATTGCTGCTCTGCTGCTAGTGTCCCTTTCCAGTCAACATTGGCCAGTTCCCCTCTCATGCCATTGTAATTCAGTTTATTCCTCTGAAATAGTAGCACATTGGAATTTAGTTTCTGCTTCTCAAATTTCAAAGTGAACGCGATGGCATTGTGGTTGAAATAGGTGGGTTGCTGGGCAGTGAGACTCATTGTGTCGAAGGGCCTGAGCTGCCCTCTATTTCTCAACAAATAAATAAGTAACGCCCACTCACCACAACACGAACCTGATTCCACAGCCTACACTCATTTTCATCAACTCTACACCTCATCATCTCAGAGTTACTGTTTACTTGCACTTTGGGTATCAGTCTTTGTTAATGTGTAGCTTTTCATAAATTCTCTTGTCTTTCTTTTCTTTCCTGTGAATGCCTGCAAGAAGAGGAATCTCAGGATCTATGTGGTGATGTATACGAGCTTCAATAATAAATTTACTTATTGTCTCCCTCCACAGAGAGGCGAGCAGCTGGCGGTAGCGGTGAAGACCTGTAAAAGTGACTGCACCTACGAGACCAAGGAGAAGTTCCTTGTGGAAGGCCGTAAGGATCACTTGGCACTGGGCAAAACACTGAACACTGGAGGAACTCGGGGTCCTGTGGGCAGACGAATAGAGTTACTGGTTCACGTAGACAAATCTTCATCAATGCCTCAGCGGTCTCCCTCTCCGGACAATGGAGACACAATCGCAGTGGGTCAAGGAACATCTGTGGAGGAAAATACAGAGTCAACATTTCTGGTTGAGGCAGACTGACTGAGGGTTCAGATGAAGGGAGTTGACCAGCATGCTGCCTGGATTCGACAGCATGTCTTACGAAGATAGGTTGAGCGAGCTGAGGTGTTATTGTTTGGAGGGAAGGCAGATAAGAAGTGGCCTGATAGAGGTTATAAGATAAGCCATAGATGGAGTGGACGGTCAGAGACTTCTTCCCAGGACGGAAATGGCTAAAATGAGGGGGCGTAATTCTGAGGTGTGTGGAGGAAAGTATAGAGGGGATGTCAGCATTAGGTTTTTTACACAGGGGTGGTGGCAAAGATTAGGGATATTTAAGAGACTTGTGGATAGGCAAATGGATGTTAGAAAAACAGAGCGGATGGTTAGGTTCAAAGGACTGCACAATATGGTGGGCCTGTATGGTGCTGGACTGTTCTATGTTTTATACTTAATCCAAAAGGTCTGCTGTCTATCATCTGTTGCTGCAACTGCGTTGCAAGGAAGGTTTGAATAGGTTCGAACTTAAAGCAACACACAGAGCACTGGAGAAACTCAGCAGGTCAGGCAGCATCTGTGGAAAGAGTAAACAGTTGACATTTTGGGCCGAGACCTTTGTTCTGGACTGAGAGGGAAGGGGAAAGATACTCGAATTAAAAAGTGGGAGCAGGGGAAAGAGGCTCGCTGGAAGGTGATAGATGTAGCCAAGTGGGTGGGAAAGGTCGAAGGCTGGACGTGAAAGACCCCATCACATTTCACCTAGCATTTGCCCTCCTCCTCCCCCCACCTTTTAATTAAGGCATCTTGCTTGTTCCCTCTCAGTTCTGATGAAGGGTCTTGGCCTTAAATGTTGACTGTTCATTCATTTCCATAGATGCTGTCTGACCTGCTGAGTTCCTCCAACACTGTGTCTGTGTGTGTGTGTGTGTGTTGCTTTGAATTTCTGGCATTTGCAGAATTTATTGTGTTTGTAGGTTAGGACTTTATTTGCCAGAATGTAGAAGTTTGAGAGGAGATTTGGTAGAGGTCTACAAACGTGAGGGGAATAGATGGGGTAAATGAAAGCAGGCTTTTGCTACTGAGGTTGGGTGGGACTATGACAAGGGTTCAGGTGAAATGTTTAGGGGAAACATGAGGGGAAACCGCTTCACTCAAAGAACAATAAGAGTGTGGAATGATTGCCAGCACAATTGGAGCATGCGAGCTCGACCTCAACATTTAAGAGAAGTTTGGAAGGGGTATGGGTGCAGGTCAATGTGAGTAGGCACTTTACTGGTTTGGCATGGCCTAGATGGGCTGAATGGCCTGTTTCAGTGCTGTACTTTTCTATGACTCTATCTGCAAAATATGGAAGCTGCTTTGTTGCAACTCTCCAGTAGTTGGGCGCTTTGTGTCTGACCTCCTACACTTCCCTTCCTAGTGATCATGCAGCCTCTGGACCATCCTAATCTCGTCAAACTCATCGGGATGATCGAAGAGGAGCCAGCCTGGCTAATCATGGAGTTGTGTCCTTATGGAGAGGTGAGAGGGGAAGTGTGGGCAGCTGAGAAATTCATGCCCCACCCCAGGAGAGACCCTGTGGGAAAGACATAATGTTGGAGGGGCAGTGCTGAGGGAGACTCACAATGTGGAATTAATGAGAAAAAGATGAATAATGAAAGTAAGCTAGCCAAATATATGTAAATATGTACTTGTCTCAGGTATATAAAGAGTAAAAGAGAGATGAGGTAGATATCTAACCACTGGAAAGTGTCACTGAAGGGATAAGAATAGAAGACAAAGAAATTGTGGATAAACTTAATGTACTTTGTGTCAGCACTGTGGAAGACACTAGCAGTATGAAGGAAATTCGAGAGTGTCAGGGGTCAGAAGTGTGTGAAGTTGCCATTACTAGGAAGAAGGTTCTTGGGAAACTGAAAGGTCTGAAGGTAGATCAGTCACCTAGACCAGATGGTATACACCCCAGGTGGTGAAAGTTGTGGTTAAAGAGATTGTGGAGGCATTATTAATCTTTCAAGAATCACTAGATTCTGGCATGGTTCCGGAAGACTGGAAAACTGTAAACAGCAGGAACTGTAAACTGTAAGCAATGAGCAAATGCAGATATTAAATAATTAGCAATAAATAACAAGCATGAAATAGCAAATGATAAAGGAGTCCTTAAATGAGTATAACTACCCTCTTTTGTTCCTCAGCCTAATGGCTGAGGGTAGTAACTGTTCTTGAACCTGGTGCTGTGAGTCCTAAGGCTCCTGTACCTTCTACCTGATGGCAGCAGCGAGAAAAGAGCCTTGTCTGGGTGGTGAGACAGATGAGGAGAATGGGCAAAGAAGTGGCAGATGGAATACAGTGTGGGGAAGTGTGTGGTCATGCACTTCGGCAGAAGGAACAAAAGCCTCTAAATGGAGAGAAAATTCAAAAACCTGAGGTGTAAAGGGACTTGGAGTTCCTATGTAGGATTCCCCGGAGGCTAATTTGCAGTTTGAGCTGGTGGTGAGGAAGCCAAATGCGATGTTAGCATTAATTTCCAGAGGACTAGAATATAAACTGGACAATGCACACCGGGGATGCATAAACAGAGCGGCTTGTTAATCGGAGCAGCAGTTTCTCTGAGCTGAGGAGTGACCAATCAGCCAGAGGCAGTGCCTAAAAGAACACCTTTCAGTCAGGTCCACATTCAAGGTTTAACAGACAGAGCTTTGAGCCAGTTTTCTCTGAGTAGAACAGTCCAGGGGCACATAAAAAAACCCTACTTTTTATTCAAGGCATCGTTGGAAGTTTTAAAGGTAGATTTTCATATCAGTTTCTCTGAATTGAGGAGACTGGTAACTGGGTGACTGTCAGGGGAAGGAGGGAAATGCACAGACAGTGCAGAGTACACCTGGGCCTTTCCCTTCAGTTGCAAGAATATAGCTAGATGCTATTGAGGGAGACAACCTACCAAGAGAGAGACTCGGTGACCGAGTCTTTGGCACTGATTCTGTTGCTGGTCTCAGAAGAGTGAAGAGGTGGAGACAACTACAGTGTTGATGGAAGATTCTTTAGTCAGAGGAACAGGGGCTAGGTTCAGTAGGCACGATAGAGACACCCAGTGTGAGGCCTCCTTGGTACCAGTATCGATGATGTCCTTGGCATTCCCAAGGGTGAGGGGGAGTAGCCTGAAATCTTGGTATGTATTAGCACCAATGACATAGGAAGACAAGATGAGGAAGTCCTGAAGATAGGTTTTAAGGAGCCAGGTAGAAAGCTGAGAAGCAGGACCTCCACGGTAGCAATCTCTGGATTGTTGCCTGTGGCCCATGCTAGTGAGGGTAAGAACAGGATGGTTTGCCAGGTGAATGTGTGGCTGAAGAACTGGTGCTGGGGGGAGCAGTGGCTCAGGTTTATAGATCATTGGGATCTCTACTGGGGCAGGTATGGCCATAAGACGTAGGAACAGATTTAGGCCATTCAGCCCATCGAGTCTGCTCCGCCATCCATTATGGCTGATCTTGGACTCTATTCAATCCCATATACTTGCCTTGTCACCTTTTCCTTTAATGCCCTGACCGACCAGGAAATGATCAACTTCCACCATAAATATACACACGGACTCAGCCTCCACCACATTCGGAGTAGAGCATTCCTCAGATTCAGTACTCTCCAGTTCAGAAAATTTCTCCTTACCTCTGTCCTAAAAGGTTGCTCCTCAATTTTGAGGAAAGAAATATCCTCTCCACAATGGGAGATAGAAAGTGTACACCAAAAGGGCAATGTTACAATAGTCATTGGGGATTTCAATATGCAGGTGGATTGGGAAAATTGTTTTTTTTTATTTATTCATTCACAGGATATGGACATCCGCCAGCCAAGCCAGTATTTATTGCTCATCCCTGGATGGTGATAGGGTTGGTGCTGGATTCCAGGAGGGGGGTATCATTTAGTTCATCTGCCATCTCCTTATCCCCCATTATTATTTATCTAGCCTCAATACTGCCTACCCCTTCAAACTTCACATCATCCACAAACTTTGCAACAAAGCCATCAATTCCATCTTCAAAATAATTGACATATAACACCAAAGGATCAGTCCCTACACAGACCCCTGTGGAACACCACTAGTCACTGGCAGCCAAGTAGAAAAGGTTCCCTTTATTCCCAGTCTTTGCCTCCTAAATGAGTATTTTGCATCTGTCTTCACTGTGGAAGACACCGGCAGTGTGCCAGATGTTGAAGGGTGTGAGGGAAGAGCAGTGTGTACAGTTACTACTACAAGGGAGAGGTGCTCAAAAAGCTGATACATCTATGGATACATGAGTCACCCATTCCAAATGAACAGCACCCTAGGGTCCTGAAAGTGATAGCGGTAAAGATTGTGGGCACATTACTAATGATCTTTCAAAAGTGCGTTGGACTGTGGCATGGTGCCAGAGGACCGGAAAATTAAAAATGTTACTCCATTCTTTAAGAAAGGAGGAAGGCAGCAAAAAGGAAATTACAGACCAGTTCGCTTGACCTCAATGGTTGGGAAGATTTTGGAATCAATTGTGAAGGATGAGGTTGTGGAGTATTTGGTAACATAGGACAAGATTGGGCAAAGTCCTTCAGGGAAAATATTGTCTGAAGACCTGTTGGAATTCTTTGAGGATATTACAAGTCGGATAGATAAAGGGAATGCAGTGGATGTTGTATATTTGGCCTTTCAGAAGGCCTTTGACAAGGTGCCACACATGAGGCTGCTTACCAAGGTAAGAGCCTATGGTATTACAGCAAAGTTACTGGCATGGTTAGAGCATTGGCTGATTGGTAGGAAACAGCAACTAGGAATGAAAATATACTTTTCTGGTTGGCTTCCAGTGACTAGTGGTGTTCCACAGGGGTTGGTGTTGGGACCACTTTTGTTTATGAATGATTTAGATGATGGAATAGATGGCTTTGTTGCCAAATTTGTAAATGATACAAAGATTGGTGGGGGGGGGCAGGTAGTGTTGAGAAAACAGGTAGACTGCAAAAAGACTTAGACAGATTAGGAGAATGGGCAAGAAAGTGGCAAATGGAATACAATGTTGGAAAATGCATGGTCATGCACTTTGGTAGTTGAAATAAATGTGTAGACTATTCTCTAAATGGGGAGAAAATCCAAATATATGAGATGCAAAGGGACTTGAGAGTCCTTGTGCAGAACACTGAAATTAACTTGCAGGTTGAGTCAGTGGTGAGGAAGGCAAATGCCATGTTAGCATTCATTTCAAGAGGTCTAGAGTACAAGAGCAGGGATGCGATGCTGAGGCTTTATATGGCATTGGACAGAACACACTTGTAGTACTGTGAGCAGTCTTTGGCCCCTTGTGTAAGACAAGATGTGCTGGCATTGGGGATGTTGCTTAGGAGGTTCACAGATTGATCCTGAGAATGGAAGCGTTAATGTATGAGGAGTGTTTGATGGCTCCTGGCTGTACTCACTGCTGGTTAGAAGAATGATGAGGGAATCTCATTGAAATGCCTCAGTGGAGTGGATCTGTAGATGTTGTTTCCTGTAGTGGCAGAGTCTAGGACCAGAAGGTACAAACTCAGAATAGACAAACATCTATTTAGCGCAAAGATGAAGAGGAATTTCTTTAGACAGAGGGTGGTGAGTCTGTGGAATTCTCTGCCACAGGTGGCTGTGGGGCCAGGTCAGTGGGAATATTTAAAACAGAGGTTAATACTTCTAGGCATCAAAGATTACAGGGAGAAGGCAGGAGAACAGGGTTGAGAGGGATAATAAATCAGCCATGATGGAATGGTGGAGCAGACTCAAATGAACTGAATAGCCTGATTCTGCCCCTGTGTCTTCCGGTTTTATTAAGTAGAGTGGGGAGATGCTCTGTAGAGGGAGGGTCACTGTGGGAGGACAGGCACTGAGGGAGGGTCACTGTGGGAGGACAGGTACTGAGGGAGGGTCACTGTGGGAGGACAGGTACTGAGGGAGGGTCACTGTGGGGGGACAGGCACTGAGGGAGGGTCACTGTGGGAGGACAGGCACTGAGGGAGGGTCACTGTGGGAGGACAGGTACTGAGGGAGGGTCACTGTGGGAGGACAGGCACAGGGAGGGTCACTGTGGGGGGACAGGCACTGAGGAGGGGTCACTGTGGGAGGACAGGTACTGAGGGGGGCTCACTGTGGGAGGACAGGCACTGAGGGAGGGTCACTGTGGGAGGACAGGTACTGAGGGAGGGTCACTGTGGGGGGACAGGCACTGAGGGAGGGTCACTGTGGGAGGACAGGTACTGAGGGAGGGTCACTGTGGGAGGACAGGCACTGAGGGAGGGTCACTGTGGGAGGACAGGCACTGAGGGAGGGTCACTGTGGGAGGACAGGTACTGAGGGAGGGTCACTGTGGGGGGACAGGCACTGAGGGAGGGTCTGTGGGAGGACAGGTACTGAGGGAGGGTCACTGTGGGGGGACAGGCACCGAGGGAGGGTCACTGTGGGAGGACAGGTACTGAGGGAGGGTCACTGTGGGAGGACAGGCACTGAGGGGGGGGTCACTGTGGGAGGACAGGTACTGAGGGAGGGTCACTGTGGGAGGACAGGCACTGAGGGAGGGTCACTGTGGGAGAACAGGTACTGAGGGAGGGTCACTGTGGGAGGACAGGCACTGAGGGGGGGGTCACTGTGGGAGGACAGGTACTGAGGGAGGGTCACTGTGGGAGGACAGGCACTGAGGGAGGGTCACTGTGGGAGAACAGGTACTGAGGGAGGGTCACTGTGGGAGGACAGGTACAGGGAGGGTCACTGTGGGAGGACAGGTACTGAGGGAGGGTCACTGTGGGAGGACAGGCACTGAGGGAGGGTCACTGTGGGAGGACAGGTACTGAGGGAGGGTCACTGTGGGAGGACAGGCACTGAGGGAGGGTCACTGTGGGAGGACAGGTACTGAGGGAGGGTCACTGTGGGAGGACAGGCACTGAGGGAGGGTCACTGTGGGAGGACAGGTACAGGGAGGGTCACTGTGGGAGGACGTACTGAGGGAGGGTCACTGTGGGAGGACAGGCACTGAGAGAGGGTCACTGTGGGAGGACAGGCACTGAGGGAGGGTCACTGTGGGGGGACAGGTACTGAGGGAGGGTCACTGTGGGGGGACAGGCACTGAGGGAGGGTCACTGTGGGAGGACAGGTACTGAGGGAGGGTCACTGTGGGAGGACAGGCACTGAGGGAGGGTCACTGTGGGAGGACAGGCACTGAGGGAGGGTCACTGTGGGAGGACAGGTACTGAGGGAGGGTCACTGTGGGGGGACAGGCACTGAGGGAGGGTCTGTGGGAGGACAGGTACTGAGGGAGGGTCACTGTGGGGGGACAGGCACCGAGGGAGGGTCACTGTGGGAGGACAGGTACTGAGGGAGGGTCACTGTGGGAGGACAGGCACTGAGGGGGGGGTCACTGTGGGAGGACAGGTACTGAGGGAGGGTCACTGTGGGAGGACAGGTACAGGGAGGGTCACTGTGGGAGGACAGGTACTGAGGGAGGGTCACTGTGGGAGGACAGGCACTGAGGGAGGGTCACTGTGGGAGGACAGGTACTGAGGGAGGGTCACTGTGGGAGGACAGGCACTGAGGGAGGGTCACTGTGGGAGGACAGGTACTGAGGGAGGGTCACTGTGGGAGGACAGGCACTGAGGGAGGGTCACTGTGGGAGGACAGGTACAGGGAGGGTCACTGTGGGAGGACGTACTGAGGGAGGGTCACTGTGGGAGGACAGGCACTGAGAGAGGGTCACTGTGGGAGGACAGGCACTGAGGGAGGGTCACTGTGGGGGGACAGGTACTGAGGGAGGGTCACTGTGGGGGGACAGGCACTGAGGGAGGGTCACTGTGGGAGGACAGGTACAGGGAGGGTCACTGTGGGAGGACAGGCACTGAGGGAGGGTCACTGTGGGAGGACAGGTACTGAGGGAGGGTCACTGTGGGGGGACAGGCACTGAGGGAGGGTCTGTGGGAGGACAGGTACTGAGGGAGGGTCACTGTGGGGGGACAGGCACCGAGGGAGGGTCACTGTGGGAGGACAGGTACTGAGGGAGGGTCACTGTGGGAGGACAGGCACTGAGGGGGGGGTCACTGTGGGAGGACAGGTACTGAGGGAGGGTCACTGTGGGAGGACAGGCACTGAGGGAGGGTCACTGTGGGAGAACAGGTACTGAGGGAGGGTCACTGTGGGAGGACAGGCACTGAGGGGGGGGTCACTGTGGGAGGACAGGTACTGAGGGAGGGTCACTGTGGGAGGACAGGCACTGAGGGAGGGTCACTGTGGGAGAACAGGTACTGAGGGAGGGTCACTGTGGGAGGACAGGTACTGAGGGAGGGTCACTGTGGGAGGACAGGTACAGGGAGGGTCACTGTGGGAGGACAGGTACTGAGGGAGGGTCACTGTGGGAGGACAGGCACTGAGGGAGGGTCACTGTGGGAGGACAGGTACTGAGGGGGGGTCACTGTGGGAGGACAGGCACTGAGGGAGGGTCACTGTGGGAGGACAGGTACTGAGGGAGGGTCACTGTGGGAGGACAGGCACTGAGGGAGGGTCACTGTGGGAGGACAGGTACAGGGAGGGTCACTGTGGGAGGACGTACTGAGGGAGGGTCACTGTGGGAGGACAGGCACTGAGGGAGGGTCACTGTGGGAGGACAGGTACAGGGAGGGTCACTGTGGGAGGACAGGCACTGAGGGAGGGTCACTGTGGGAGGACAGGCACTGAGGGAGGGTTGCCTGATGAAAATATTGAGCTCATCATTTATTTTGTGGGATTTGGTTACCATTATTCATCTCGAACTGTCCCATAAGAAGGGTGGGAGGTGATCATTTTACCCTTTCAATGACATCATTATGTCCAGCTGTGAAGGGCCAGTGGTGGAGAAGGCAGGTCCTCCACAATGAATAAAGCTGCAGTTAGCTCCCCATCCCCGGCTTCTGGGCTCGCTGATATCCTGCAGCTGATTACTGTACAATGTGCTTTGTTTTAAACCCAGCTGGAAGGATACCTGACCACAAACAAAGCCTCACTTGATGTGGTCACGCTGGTGGATTACTCCTGGCAGATATCCAAAGCCCTTGCCTACCTGGAGGGAGTGAAAGTTGTCCATCGGTGAGTCCATGGGGTACCTTCAAATAAGAGGGATCAGATCTGAGGGACACGGAGAACTAATTGATGACGATTGAAAGTGGCGTCACAGGTGGAGAGGGTTATAAAGAAAGCTTTTGGCACCTCGGCCTTCATTAATCAATGTACTGAGTGCGGGAGTTGGGATGTAATGTTGAAGTTGTATGAGATGTTGGTGAGGCTTAATTTGAAGTATTGTGTGCAGTTTTGATCACTTAACTACAGGAAAGATGTAAATAAGATTGGAAAAGTGCGGAGAAAATTAACAAGAATGTTGCCAGGACGAGGTCCTGAGTTATAGGGAAAGTTTGAATAGGCTAGGACTTTATTCCCTGGAGCGTAGGAGAATGAGCGGAGATTTGGGGAGGTTTACAAATTATGAGAGGTATAGATCGAAGCAGGCTTTTTCCACTGAGGTTGGGTGAGACTGGAACTAGAGGTCATGGGTTAAGGGTGAAAGGTGCTTAGGGACAACATAAGGAGGATCTTCTTCACTCAGAGTGTGGTGAGATTGTGGAATCAGCTGCAACCGGAAGTGGTGGTTCAACTTCAATACTTCAGAGAGATTTGGATAGTGACTTGGATGGGAGGGATACGGTGGACTCCGGTCCGGGTGCAGGTTGATAGGACCAGGCGGATTAAGAGATCAGCTTGACAGCAAATAAGGCGTGTTTATGTGCTGTTCTGTGGCTTTATTCCAGAATTTAAACTATTTCAATTACCCACCGAAAGTAAAGAGAGATTACTTTGATATGTCACACATACATGCTTTGTGTCAAAGACATCACGGTCCAAAGCGCTGGGGTGGGGGCAGCCAGCAAGTTTCGCCATGTTTCCAGTGCCAACATAGTGTGGTCACAGCTTCCCAACACTAACCTGTACATCTTTGGCACTTGGGAGGGAAATGGAACATCCAGGGGAAACCTACACAGTCACAGGGAGAACATCCAACCTCCTTATTGACAGCAGTGGGTACTGAACACAGGTTGCTCTTGCTGTGAAGTGTTACTAATCGTTACGTTGCTATGCCACCCTCTGAACCAAATCCTCATCTGGATCCCACCTCCTGCCCATTCTTTCTTGCAAACTTATTTTCCTGTGATGTCTGATCTCTCCCAGGTGGCTCTGCCACATTTAGTATTTCCTGCCTGGTCATTGGAATATCCTCAGAAAATACAAGCCAGCCATTCCAGACAGAGCTGAGGAGGGTAAAGTTCTCCTAACTCACCTAGATCCTTCTGTAGCCTCTCTACTTCCTCAAAACTACCTGCCTATCTTTGTATTGTCCGCAAACTTTGCCACAGTGCTATCAACTCCACCTTCCAAGTCATTGACACATAACGTAAAAAGGGTCGGTTCCAACACCAACACCTGTGGAACAACACTAGTCACCAACAGCCAGCCAGAAAAGGCTCCCTTTATTCCCACTCTTTGCCTCCTGCCAATCAGCCGCTGTTTTATCCATGCTAGAATTCCATGGGCTCGTAGCTTGTTAAGCGGCCTCATGTGTGGCACCTTGTCAAAAGCCTTCTGAAAATCCAAGTACACAACATCCACCATCTATCCTGCTTGTTACTTCTTTAAAGCATTCCAACAGATTTGACCATAAGACAAAGCAGCAGAAGTCAGCCATTCAGCCCATCAAGTCTGCTCTGCCATTTGGTCATGAGCTGATCCATTCTCCCATTTAGTCCCACTCCCCCACCTTCTCACCATTTGTCAGGCAAGACTTTCCCTTAAGGAAACCATGCTGACTTTGGTCTCCAAGTACCCCAAAACCTCAACCTTAATAACTCCAACATCGACCCATTAACTGAAGTTAGACTCACTGGCCTATTATTTCCTTTCTTCTGCTGCCTCGCTCCTTTCTTAAAGAGTGGAGTGACATTTGCAATTTTCCAGTCCTCTGGCACTATTCCAGAGAGATCATTACTAATGCCCCCTCAGTTTCTTCAGGCACCTCTTTCAGAGTCCCAGGATGTAGTCCATCTGGTCCAGGTGACTTGTCCACATTCCGTCCTTTCAGCTCCCCAAGCAGCATCTCCCTAATAATAGCAAATGCCCCTTGATACTCTTGAACTTCTGCTATACCAGTGCCTTCCAGAGTGAAGGCTGATGCAAAACACTTAATCAGTTCATCTGCCACTTCTTTGTTCCCCATTACTATCTCACCAGCGTCATTTTCCAGTGGTCTAGTGGCAGAGGTTTAGCATGAGAGGAGAGCGATTTAATAGGGATCTGAGAGGCAACTTTTTCACCTTGACAGTGGTCAGTATCTGGAACTAGACTCAAGGAAGCGTTTGAGGCAGATACATCAAAATTAGTTCAGAGATGGATTTAGAGCAGGGGTTTCCAACCTGGGGTCCGTGGACTCCTCAGTTAATGGTAGGGGTGCAAGGCATAAAGAAGGTTCGGAACCCCTGGTTTAGAGGAATGTGGGCCCCGCACAGGCAAAGGAGCCCAACTCAGGTGGACTTCTTGATCGGGTTGGACCAGTTGTGCCAAGGGACCTTCACCTGTGCTGTAGGATTCTGGAACATGACAGATTTCAGTCTTGATGTGGTGTTTGGTTTCATCTGACTCCCCCCTCCACCATCCTGTGGTGGGAGAGCTAAAGGCCAGATTAGAGGGGCATCCATTTAGAGTGGGGATGAGGAGGAATTTCTTTAGCCAGAGAGTGGTGAATCTGTAGAATTCATTGCCACAGGCAGCTGTAGAGGGCAAGTGATTCAGTATATTTAAGCCAGGTTGATAGATTCTTGTTTAGCCAGGGCATGATGGGTTATGGGGAGAGGCAGGAGACTGGGGCTGAGAGGAAATTGGAGCAGCCATGATGAAATGATGGAGAAGATTAGATGGGCCAAATGGCCTAAATCTGCTCCTATATCTTATGGTCCTACTGTGCCTCCTGCTCCCCGTTCCCCATTGCTGGAGTTAACCCTTCTGCTCTCCCACAGTGATATTGCCGTGCGAAATGTTATGGTGACCTCACCGACCTTACTGAAGCTGGGGGATTTTGGTCTCTCGCGTTACATTGAAGAGGACAATTACTACAAAGGTAGGGGAACAGCCCGTGGCCTTCGCTGTCCACTGCAACTGCCCCTGTCACTGAAATATAACCCCCATTATCAACGACAATTATTACCTGTCACTGACTCTTGAATCCCTGGATACCTGCGGAAACTGCACCCATCCCTGACACTTGAGTTTCAGTGTCCGCAGAACTGACCTTTGACTCTCGGAGTCCATAATAACAATTCCTTGGTTACTAATCCTTGACCTTTGGTGCCCACAGTAACTGTGTCCCATCACTAACCCTTAACCTTGGGTGCCATGGATACAACTCCCTCATGTGTCATTGAACCTTGACCCTGGGTGCGAAGAGGGTAACTGTCCTCTTCGTGCGTCGCTGTATTACTCATGAAATCTTCATATCTCCCACAGCATCAGTGACCAGGATGCCAATTAAATGGATGGCACCGGAGTCCATTAACTTCAGGCGGTTTACCTCTGCCAGTGACGTCTGGATGTTTGGTGAGTATGTGTTGCAGGGTCATCCCTCCGGGGTGACCCTTCAGTCTCTGCCAGGAATGAAACCACACAAAAACGCTCTTCAGCCAATCAGTCCCTGCCAGTTGCATCCCCCATCTACAATGTCCCAATTCCCGCATTAGGACCCTGTCCTTCTGAATGTGTTTCTGTCTAACTATCTCCAAAATGGTGTGAGCAGTCTTGGGCTCCTTATTTAAGATAGAATGTGCTGACATTGGCGAGGGTCCAGAGGAGGTTCTGGAACTGAAAGGGTTAAGGTATGAGGAGCGTGAGAAAATCTGCAGACGCTGGAAATCCGAGCAACACACTGAAAACACTGGAGGAACTCAGCAGGCCAGAAATAAGTACAGTCGACGTTTTGGGTGTTCGATGGCTCTGAGTTGATACCCACTAGAATGGGAGGGATCTCATTGAAACCTATTGAACAATGAAAGGCCTGGATAGAGTGGATGTGGAGAAGGTGTTTCCTATAGTGGGGGGGGGGGGTTTCGAGGACCAGAGAGCACAAATTCAGAATAGAGGGGAAATTTCTTTAGCCAGAGGGCGATGGATCTGTGGAACTCATTGCCACAGACAGCTGTGGAGGCCGAGTCATTGGGGATATTTAAAGCGGAGGTTGATAGGTTCTTGATAGTCAGGGCATCATGGGTTACAGGGAGAAGACAGGAGAATGGGTTTGAAGGGATAATATATTAGCCATGATGAAATGGTGGAGCAGACCTGATGGGCTAAATAGCTTAGTATATGGTTATGACAGTGCCCGATTCCACCCACCTCCTCCTTTCTAGATATCATCCACTCTCTGTGTGAAGACACTTCACTCTCGGAGGTGTGCCCCTGTCTGTGGCGGTGGTGGAGGAGGTGGGTGAGGGAAGGGGCTTGCAAAGAAAGTTCTGCCTCCACTCCCATTGGGGACCTCCAGCAATGAGCACCCTGGGTAGCTGGTCTGACTACTGTGGGGTGTCCCCATCCCCCGGGTAATGCTTCACTCCCTCCCTGTTTGTCTGCAGGGGTGTGTATGTGGGAGATCCTCAGCTTCGGGAAGCAACCCTTCTTCTGGTTGGAAAACCGGGATGTCATCGGTGTATTGGAGAGAGGTGACCGTCTGCCGAAGCCAGAGATGTGCCCCCCAACTCTCTACAACCTGATGGCCCGCTGCTGGGCCTACGAACCGCGGGAAAGGCCAAAGTTCACCGAGATCGTCTGCTCCTTGAGGTAAGGGGATCTGAGAGTGGGTGCAGAGGAAGAGCTGGATCAGGAAAGGGTTAAACTGAAGGTCTTTAAGGTTGTTCCCAGTGGACTTGGCACAGGTCCAGCCGAGAGACAAGCTGACCCCATCTTTTGTGTATGCCGATGTCCAAATAACGATTGCACTCCGAGGAAAATCCAGTCTGACAAAACATCCTAGACTGGGAAAATTGACCATCTGTCTCTCTCTATACCTCCTGTTGGATGCTCTCTACAGCATGCTAACGAGGCAGTTAGTGTAACGATGCCTACCAGGATACATTCCCCATTGCTGTCCGCAAGGAGTTTCGACAGACTCCAGTGACTGTGTGGGTCCCACTGCTGTCTGTAAGGAGACTGTACAGTCTCCTGGTGACTGGGTTCACACTGCTGTCTGTAAGGAGACTGTACAGTCTCCTGGTGACTGGGTTCACACTGCTGTCTGTAAGGAGACTGTACAGTCTCCCGGTGATCGTGTGGGTCCCACTGCTGTCTGTAAGGAAACTGTACAGTCTCCTGGTGACTGGGTTCATACTGCTGTCTGTAAGGAGACTGTACAGTCTCCTGGTGACTGGGTTCATACTGCCGTCTGTAAGGAAACTGTACAGTCTCCCGGTGACTGTGTGGGTTCAACCTGCTGTATGTAAGGAGACTGTACAGTCTCCTGGTGACTGGGTTCACACCGCTGTCGGTAAGGAGACTGTACAGTCTCCCGGTGACTGGGTTCACACTGCTGTCTGTAAGGAGACTGTACAGTCTCCCGGTGATCGTGTGTGTCACACTGCTGTCTGTAAGGAGACTGTACAGTCTCCCAGTGACTGGGTTCACACTGCTGTCTGTAAGGAGACTATACAGTCTCCCAGTGACTGTGGGTCCCACTGCTGTCTGTAAGGAGACTGTACAGTCTCCCGGTGACTGGGTTCACACTGCTGTCTGTAAGGAGACTGTACAGTCTCCCGGTGACTGGGTCCCACTGCTGTCTCCAAGGAGACTGTACAGTCTCCTGGTGACTGGGTTCACACTGTTGTCTGTAAGGAGACTGTACAGTCTCCCAGTGACTGGGTTCACACTGCTGTCTGTAAGCAGACTGTACAGTCTCCCGGTGACTGGGTTCACACTGCTGTCTGTAAGGAAACTGTACAGTCTCCTGGTGACTGGGTTCACACTGCTGTCTTTAAGGAGACTGTACAGTCTCCCGGTGACTGGGTTCACACTGCTGTCTGTAAGGAGACTGTACAGTCTCCCTGTGACTGGGTTCACACTGCTGTCTGTAAGGAGACTGTACAGTCTCCCAGTCATCGTGTGGGTCCCACTGCTGTATGTAAGGAGACTGTACATTCTCCCTGTGACTGGGTTCACACTGCTGTCTGTAAGGAGACTGTACAGTCTCCCGGTGACTGGGTTCACACTGCTGTCTGTAAGGAGACTGTACAGTCTCCTGGTGACTGGGTTCACACTGCTGTCTGTAAGGAGACTGTACAGTCTCCCGGTGACTGGGTTCACACTGCTGTCTGTAAGGAGACTGTACAGTTTCCCGGTGACTGGGTTCACACTGCTGTCTGTAAGGAGACTGTACAGTCTCCCGGTGACCGTGTGGGTTCACACTGCTGTCTGTAAGGAGACTGTACAGTCTCCCGGTGACTGGGTTCACACTGCTGTCTGTAAGGAGACTGTACAGTCTGCTGGTGACTGGGTTCACACTGCTGTCTGTAAGGAGACTGTACAGTCTCCTGGTGACCGTGTGGGTTCACACTGCTGTCTGTAAGGAGACTGTACAGTCTCCTGGTGACTGGGTTCACACTGCTGTCTGTAAGGAGACTGTACAGTCTCCCGGTGACTGGGTTCACACTGCTGTCTGTAAGGAGACTGTACAGTCTCCCGGTGACTGGGTGCATACTGCTGTCTGTAAGGAGACTGTACAGTCTCCTGGTGACTGGGTTCACACTGCTGTCTGTAAGGAGACTGTACAGTCTCCCGGTGACTGGGTTCACACTGCTGTCTGTAAGGAGACTGTACAGTCTCCTGGTGACTGGGTTCACACTGCTGTTTGTAAGGAGACTGTACAGTCTCCCGGTGACTGGGTTCACACTGCTGTCTGTAAGGAGACTGTACAGTCTCCTGGTGACTGGGTTCACACTGCTGTCTGTAAGGAGACTGTACAGTCTCCCGGTGACTGGGTTCACACTGCTGTCTGTAAGGAGACTGTACAGTCTCCTGGTGACTGGGTTCACACTGCTGTTTGTAAGGAGACTGTACAGTCTCCCGGTGACTGGGTTCACACTGCTGTCTGTAAGGAGACTGTACAGTCTCCCAGTGACTGGGTTCACACTGCTGTCTGTAAGGAGACTGTACAGTCTCCTGGTGACTGGATTCACACTGCTGTCTGTAAGGAGACTGTACAGTCTCCTGGTGACCGTGTGGGTTCACACTGCTGTCTGTAAGGAGACTGTACAGTCTCCTGGTGACTGGGTTCACACTGCTGTCTGTAAGGAGACTGTACAGTCTCCCGGTGACTGGGTTCACACTGCTGTCTGTAAGGAGACTGTACAGTCTCCCGGTGACTGGGTTCACACTGCTGTCTGTAAGGAGACTGTACAGTCTCCCGGTGACTGTGTTCACACTGCTGTCTGTAAGGAAACTGTACAGTCTCCCGGTGACTGTTTGGTTCACACTGCTGTCTGTAAGGAGACTGTACAATCTCCTGGTGACTGGGTTCACACTGCTGTCTGTAAGGAAACTGTACAGTCTCCCGGTGACTGTGTGGTTCACACTGCTGTCTGTAAGGAGACTGTACAGTCTCCCAGTGACTGGGTTCACACTGCTGTCTGTAAGGAAACTGTACAGTCTCCTGGTGACTGGGTTCACACTGCTGTCTGTAAGGAGACTGTACAGTCTCCCAGTGACTGGGTTCACACTGCTGTCTGTAAGGAAACTGTACAGTCTCCCGGTGACTGGGTTCACACTGCTGTCTGTAAGGAAACTGTACAGTCTCCTGGTGACTGGGTTCACACTGCTGTCTGTAAGGAGACTGTACAGTCTCCCAGTGACTGGGTTCACACTGCTGTCTGTAAGGAAACTGTACAGTCTCCCGGTGACTGTGTGGTTCACACTGCTGTCTGTAAGGAGACTGTACAGTCTCCTGGTGACTGGGTTCACACTGCTGTCTGTAAGGAGACTGTACAGTCTCCCGGTGACTGTGTGGTTCACACTGCTGTCTGTAAGGAGACTGTACAGTCTCCCGGTGACCGTGTGGGTTCACACTGCTGTCTGTAAGGAGACTGGACAGTCTCCCGGTGACTGGGTTCACACTGCTGTCTGTAAGGAAACTGTACAGTCTCCTGGTGACTGGGTTCACACCGCTGTCTGTAAGGAGACTGTACAGTCTCCTGGTGACTGGGTTCACACTGCTGTCTGTAAGGAAACTGTACAGTCTCCCGGTGACTGGGTTCACACTGCTGTCTGTAAGGAGACTGTACAGTCTCCTGGTGACTGGGTTCACACTGCTGTCTGTAAGGAAACTGTACAGTCTCCCGGTGACTGTGTGGTTCACACTGCTGTCTGTAAGGAGACTGTACAGTCTCCTGGTGACTGGGTTCACACTGCTGTCTGTAAGGAGACTGTACAGTCTCCCGGTGACTGTGTGGGTTCACACTGCTGTCTGTAAGGAAACTGTACAGTCTCCCGGTGACTGGGTTCACACTGCTGTCTGTAAGGAGACTGTACAGTCTCCTGGTGACTGGGTTCACACTGCTTTCTGTAAGGAAACTGTACAGCCTCCCGGTGACTGGGTTCACACTGCTGTCTGTAAGGAGACTGTACAGTCTCCTGGTGACTGGGTTCACACTGCTGTCTGTAAGGAGACTGTACAGTCTCCCGGTGACTGGGTTCACACTGCTGTCTGTAAGGAGACTGTACAGTCTCCCGGTGACCGTGTGGGTCCCACTGCTGTCTGTAAGGAGACTGTTCAGTCTCCCGGTGATTGGGTTCACACTGCTGTCTGTAGGCAGACTGTACAGTCTCCTGGTGTCTGTGTGGGTCCCACTGCTGTCTCCAAGGAGACTGTACAGTCTCCCGGTGACTGGGTTCACACTGCTGTCTGTAAGGAGACTGTACAGTCTCCCGGTGACTGGGTCCCACTGCTGTCTCCAAGGAGACTGTACAGTCTCCCGGTGACTGGGTTCACACTGCTGTCTGTAAGGAGACTGTACAGTCTCCCAGTGACTGGGTTCACACTGCTGTCTGTAAGCAGACTGTACAGTCTCCCGGTTACTGGGTTCACACTGCTGTCTGTAAGGAAACTGTACAGTCTCCCGGTGACTGTGTGGTTCACACTGCTGTCTGTAAGGAGACTGTACAGTCTCCCAGTGACTGGGTTCACACTGCTGTCTGTAAGGAAACTGTACAGTCTCCTGGTGACTGGGTTCACACTGCTGTCTGTAAGGAGACTGTACAGTCTCCCAGTGACTGGGTTCACACTGCTGTCTGTAAGGAGACTGTACAGTCTCCCAGTGACTGGGTTCACACTGCTGTCTGTAAGGAAACTGTACAGTCTCCCGGTGACTGGGTTCACACTGCTGTCTGTAAGGAAACTGTACAGTCTCCTGGTGACTGGGTTCACACTGCTGTCTGTAAGGAAACTGTACAGTCTCCCGGTGACTGTGTGGTTCACACTGCTGTCTGTAAGGAGACTGTACAGTCTCCTGGTGACTGGGTTCACACTGCTGTCTGTAAGGAGACTGTACAGTCTCCCGGTGACTGTGTGGTTCACACTGCTGTCTGTAAGGAGACTGTACAGTCTCCCGGTGACCGTGTGGGTTCACACTGCTGTCTGTAAGGAGCCTGGACAGTCTCCCGGTGACTGGGTTCACACTGCTGTCTGTAAGGAAACTGTACAGTCTCCTGGTGACTGGGTTCACACCGCTGTCTGTAAGGAGACTGTACAGTCTCCCGGTGACTGGGTTCACACTGCTGTCTGTAAGGAGACTGTACAGTCTCCCGGTGACTGGGTTCACACTGCTGTCTGTAAGGAGACTGTACAGTCTCCCGGTGACTGGGTCCCACTGCTGTCTGTAAGGAGACTGTACAGTCTCCCGGTGACTGGGTTCACACTGCTGTCTGTAAGCAGACTGTACAGTCTCCCGGTATCTGTGTAGGTCCCACTGCTGTCTCCAAGGAGACTGTACAGTCTCCCGGTGACTGGGTTCACACTGCTGTCTGTAAGGAGACTGTACAGTCTCCCGGTGACTGGGTCCCACTGCTGTCTCCAAGGAGACTGTACAGTCTCCTGGTGACTGGGTTCACACTGCTGTCTGTAAGGAAACTGTACAGTCTCCCGGTGACTGGGTTCACACTGCTGTCTGTAAGGAGACTGTACAGTCTCCTGGTGACTGGGTTCACACTGCTGTCTGTAAGGAAACTGTACAGTCTCCCGGTGACTGTGTGGTTCACACTGCTGTCTGTAAGGAGACTGTACAGTCTCCTGGTGACTGGGTTCACACTGCTGTCTGTAAGGAGACTGTACAGTCTCCCGGTGACTGTGTGGGTTCACACTGCTGTCTGTAAGGAAACTGTACAGTCTCCCGGTGACTGGGTTCACACTGCTGTCTGTAAGGAGACTGTACAGTCTCCTGGTGACTGGGTTCACACTGCTGTCTGTAAGGAAACTGTACAGTCTCCCGGTGACTGGGTTCACACTGCTGTCTGTAAGGAGACTGTACAGTCTCCTGGTGACCTGGTTCACACTGCTGTCTGTAAGGAGACTGTACAGTCTCCCGGTGACTGGGTTCACACTGCTGTCTGTAAGGAGACTGTACAGTCTCCCGGTGACCGTGTGGGTCCCACTGCTGTCTGTAAGGAGACTGTACAGTCTCCCGGTGATTGGGTTCACACTGCTGTCTGTAGGCAGACTGTACAGTCTCCCGGTGTCTGTGTGGGTCCCACTGCTGTCTCCAAGGAGACTGTACAGTCTCCCGGTGACTGGGTTCACACTGCTGTCTGTAAGGAAACTGTACAGTCTCCCGGTGACTGGGTTCACACTGCTGTCTGTAAGGAGACTGTACAGTCTCCTGGTGACTGAGTTCACACTGCTGTCTGTAAGGAAACTGTACAGTCTCCCGGTGACTGTGTGGTTCACACTGCTGTCTGTAAGGAGACTGTACAGTCTCCTGGTGACTGGGTTCACACTGCTGTCTGTAAGGAGACTGTACAGTCTCCCGGTGACTGTGTGGGTTCACACTGCTGTCTGTAAGGAAACTGTACAGTCTCCCGGTGACTGGGTTCACACTGCTGTCTGTAAGGAGACTGTACAGTCTCCTGGTGACTGGGTTCACACTGCTGTCTGTAAGGAAACTGTACAGTCTCCCGGTGACTGTGTGGTTCACACTGCTGTCTGTAAGGAGACTGTACAGTCTCCTGGTGACTGGGTTCACACTGCTGTCTGTAAGGAGACTGTACAGTCTCCCGGTGACTGTGTGGGTTCACACTGCTGTCTGTAAGGAAACTGTACAGTCTCCCGGTGACTGGGTTTACACTGCTGTCTGTAAGGAGACTGTACAGTCTCCTGGTGACTGGGTTCACACTGCTGTCTGTAAGGAAACTGTACAGTCTCCCGGTGACTGGGTTCACACTGCTGTCTGTAAGGAGACTGTACAGTCTCCTGGTGACCTGGTTCACACTGCTGTCTGTAAGGAGACTGTACAGTCTCCCGGTGACTGGGTTCACACTGCTGTCTGTAAGGAGACTGTACAGTCTCCCGGTGACCGTGTGGGTCCCACTGCTGTCTGTAAGGAGACTGTACAGTCTCCCGGTGATTGGGTTCACACTGCTGTCTGTAGGCAGACTGTACAGTCTCCTGGTGTCTGTGTGGGTCCCACTGCTGTCTCCAAGGAGACTGTACAGTCTCCCGGTGACTGGGTTCACACTGCTGTCTGTAAGGAGACTGTACAGTCTCCTGGTGACCTGGTTCACACTGCTGTCTGTAAGGAGACTGTACAGTCTCCCGGTGACTGGGTTCACACTGCTGTCTGTAAGGAGACTGTACAGTCTCCCGGTGACCGTGTGGGTCCCACTGCTGTCTGTAAGGAGACTGTACAGTCTCCCGGTGATTGGGTTCACACTGCTGTCTGTAGGCAGACTGTACAGTCTCCTGGTGTCTGTGTGGGTCCCACTGCTGTCTCCAAGGAGACTGTACAGTCTCCTGGTGACTGGGTTCACACTGCTGTCTGTAAGGAAACTGTACAGTCTCCCGGTGACTGGGTTCACACTGCTGTCTGTAAGGAGACTGTACAGTCTCCCGGTGACTGGGTCCCACTGCTGTCTCCAATGAGACTGTACAGTCTCCCGGTGACTGGGTTCACACTGCTGTCTGTAAGGAGACTGTACAGTCTCCCAGTGACTGGGTTCACACTGCTGTCTGTAAGCAGACTGTACAGTCTCCCAGTGACTGGGTTCACACTGCTGTCTGTAAGCAGACTGTACAGTCTCCCGGTTACTGGGTTCACACTGCTGTCTGTAAGGAGACTGTACAGTCTCCCGGTGACCGTGTGGGTTCACACTGCTGTCTGTAAGGAGACTGGACAGTCTCCCGGTGTCTGTGTGGGTCCCACTGCTGTCTGTAAAGAGACTGTACAGTCTCCTGGTGACTGGGTTCACACTGCTGTCTGTAAGGAGACTGTACAGTCTCCCGGTGACTGGGTTCACACTGCTGTCTGTAAGGAGACTGTACAGTCTCCCGGTGACTGGGTTCACACTGCTGTCTGTAAGGAGACTGTACATTCTCCCTGTGACTGGGTTCACACTGCTGTCTGTAAGGAGACTGTACAGTCTCCCGGTGACTGGGTTCACACTGCTGTCTGTAAGCAGACTGTACAGTCTCCCGGTTACTGGGTTCACACTGCTGTCTGTAAGGAGACTGTACAGTCTCCCGGTGACCGTGTGGGTTCACACTGCTGTCTGTAAGGAGACTGGACAGTCTCCCGGTGTCTGTGTGGGTCCCACTGCTGTCTGTAAAGAGACTGTACAGTCTCCTGGTGACTGGGTTCACACTGCTGTCTGTAAGGAGACTGTACAGTCTCCCGGTGACTGGGTTCACACTGCTGTCTGTAAGGAGACTGTACAGTCTCCCGGTGACTGGGTTCACACTGCTGTCTGTAAGGAGACTGTACAGTCTCCCGGTGACTGGGTTCACACTGCTGTCTGTAAGGAGACTGTACATTCTCCCTGTGACTGGGTTCACACTGCTGTCTGTAAGGAGACTGTACAGTCTCCCGGTGACTGGGTTCACACTGCTGTCTGTAAGGAGACTGTACAGTCTCCCGGGGACTGGGTTCACACTGCTGTCTGTAAGGAGACTGTACATTCTCCCTGTGACTGGGTTCACACTGCTGTCTGTAAGGAAACTGTACAGTCTCCCGGTGACTGAGTTCACACTGCTGTCTGTAAGCAGACTGTACAGTCTCCTGGTGACTGGGTTCACACTGCTGTCTGTAAGGAGACTGTACAGTCTCCCGGTGACTGGGTCCCACTGCTGTCTGTAAGGAGACTGTACAGTCTCCTGGTGACTGGGTTCACACTGCTGTCTGTAAGGAGACTGTACAGTCTCCTGGTGACTGGGTTCACACTGCTGTCTGTAAGGAAACTGTACAGTCTCCCGGTGACTGTGTGGGTTCACACTGCTGTCTGTAAGGAAACTGTACAGTCTCCCGGTGACTGGGTTCACACTGCTGTCTGTAAGGAGACTGTACAGTCTCCTGGTGACTGGGTTCACACTGCTGTCTGTAAGGAAACTGTACAGTCTCCCGGTGACTGGGTTCACACTGCTGTCTGTAAGGAGACTGTACAGTCTCCTGGTGACTGGGTTCACACTGCTGTCTGTAAGGAGACTGTACAGTCTCCCGGTGACTGGGTTCACACTGCTGTCTGTAAGGAGACTGTACAGTCTCCCGGTGACCGTGTGGGTCCCACTGCTGTCTGTAAGGAGACTGTACAGTCTCCCGGTGATTGGGTTCACACTGCTGTCTGTAGGCAGACTGTACAGTCTCCCGGTGTCTGTGTGGGTCCCACTGCTGTCTCCAAGGAGACTGTACAGTCTCCCGGTGACTGGGTTCACACTGCTGTCTGTAAGGAGACTGTACAGTCTCCCGGTGACTGGGTTCACACTGCTGTCTGTAAGGAGACTGTACAGTCTCCTGGTGACTGGGTTCACACTGCTGTCTGTAAGGAGACTGTACAGTCTCCCGGTGTCTGGGTCCCACTGCTGTCTCCAAGGAGACTGTACAGTCTCCTGGTGACTGGGTTCACACTGCTGTCTGTAAGGAAACTGTACAGTCTCCCGGTGACTGTGTGGTTCACACTGCTGTCTGTAAGGAGACTGTACAGTCTCCCGGTGACCGTGTGGGTTCACACTGCTGTCTGTAAGGAAACTGTACAGTCTCCCGGTGACTGAGTTCACACTGCTGTCTGTAAGGAGACTGTACAGTCTCCTGGTGACTGGGTTCACACTGCTGTCTGTAAGGAAACTGTACAGTCTCCCAGTGACTGTGTGGTTCACACTGCTGTCTGTAAGGAGACTGTACAGTCTCCTGGTGACTGGGTTCACACTGCTGTCTGCAAGGAGACTGTACAGTCTCCCGGTGACTGTGTGGGTTCACACTGCTGTCTGTAAGGAAACTGTACAGTCTCCCGGTGACTGGGTTCACACTGCTGTCTGTAAGGAGACTGTACAGTCTCCTGGTGACTGGGTTCACACTGCTGTCTGTAAGGAAACTGTACAGTCTCCCGGTGACTGTGTGGTTCACACTGCTGTCTGTAAGGAGACTGTACAGTCTCCTGGTGACTGGGTTCACACTGCTGTCTGTAAGGAGACTGTACAGTCTCCCGGTGACTGTGTGGGTTCACACTGCTGTCTGTAAGGAAACTGTACAGTCTCCCGGTGACTGGGTTTACACTGCTGTCTGTAAGGAGACTGTACAGTCTCCTGGTGACTGGGTTCACACTGCTGTCTGTAAGGAAACTGTACAGTCTCCCGGTGACTGGGTTCACACTGCTGTCTGTAAGGAGACTGTACAGTCTCCTGGTGACCTGGTTCACACTGCTGTCTGTAAGGAGACTGTACAGTCTCCCGGTGACTGGGTTCACACTGCTGTCTGTAAGGAGACTGTACAGTCTCCCGGTGACCGTGTGGGTCCCACTGCTGTCTGTAAGGAGACTGTACAGTCTCCCGGTGATTGGGTTCACACTGCTGTCTGTAGGCAGACTGTACAGTCTCCTGGTGTCTGTGTGGGTCCCACTGCTGTCTCCAAGGAGACTGTACAGTCTCCCGGTGACTGGGTTCACACTGCTGTCTGTAAGGAGACTGTACAGTCTCCTGGTGACCTGGTTCACACTGCTGTCTGTAAGGAGACTGTACAGTCTCCCGGTGACTGGGTTCACACTGCTGTCTGTAAGGAGACTGTACAGTCTCCCGGTGACCGTGTGGGTCCCACTGCTGTCTGTAAGGAGACTGTACAGTCTCCCGGTGATTGGGTTCACACTGCTGTCTGTAGGCAGACTGTACAGTCTCCTGGTGTCTGTGTGGGTCCCACTGCTGTCTCCAAGGAGACTGTACAGTCTCCCGGTGACTGGGTTCACACTGCTGTCTGTAAGGAGACTGTACAGTCTCCCGGTGACTGGGTCCCACTGCTGTCTCCAATGAGACTGTACAGTCTCCCGGTGACTGGGTTCACACTGCTGTCTGTAAGGAGACTGTACAGTCTCCCAGTGACTGGGTTCACACTGCTGTCTGTAAGCAGACTGTACAGTCTCCCAGTGACTGGGTTCACACTGCTGTCTGTAAGCAGACTGTACAGTCTCCCGGTTACTGGGTTCACACTGCTGTCTGTAAGGAGACTGTACAGTCTCCCGGTGACCGTGTGGGTTCACACTGCTGTCTGTAAGGAGACTGGACAGTCTCCCGGTGTCTGTGTGGGTCCCACTGCTGTCTGTAAAGAGACTGTACAGTCTCCTGGTGACTGGGTTCACACTGCTGTCTGTAAGGAGACTGTACAGTCTCCCGGTGACTGGGTTCACACTGCTGTCTGTAAGGAGACTGTACAGTCTCCCGGTGACTGGGTTCACACTGCTGTCTGTAAGGAGACTGTACATTCTCCCTGTGACTGGGTTCACACTGCTGTCTGTAAGGAGACTGTACAGTCTCCCGGTGACTGGGTTCACACTGCTGTCTGTAAGCAGACTGTACAGTCTCCCGGTTACTGGGTTCACACTGCTGTCTGTAAGGAGACTGTACAGTCTCCCGGTGACCGTGTGGGTTCACACTGCTGTCTGTAAGGAGACTGGACAGTCTCCCGGTGTCTGTGTGGGTCCCACTGCTGTCTGTAAAGAGACTGTACAGTCTCCTGGTGACTGGGTTCACACTGCTGTCTGTAAGGAGACTGTACAGTCTCCCGGTGACTGGGTTCACACTGCTGTCTGTAAGGAGACTGTACAGTCTCCCGGTGACTGGGTTCACACTGCTGTCTGTAAGGAGACTGTACAGTCTCCCGGTGACTGGGTTCACACTGCTGTCTGTAAGGAGACTGTACATTCTCCCTGTGACTGGGTTCACACTGCTGTCTGTAAGGAGACTGTACAGTCTCCCGGTGACTGGGTTCACACTGCTGTCTGTAAGGAGACTGTACAGTCTCCCGGGGACTGGGTTCACACTGCTGTCTGTAAGGAGACTGTACATTCTCCCTGTGACTGGGTTCACACTGCTGTCTGTAAGGAAACTGTACAGTCTCCCGGTGACTGAGTTCACACTGCTGTCTGTAAGCAGACTGTACAGTCTCCTGGTGACTGGGTTCACACTGCTGTCTGTAAGGAGACTGTACAGTCTCCCGGTGACTGGGTCCCACTGCTGTCTGTAAGGAGACTGTACAGTCTCCTGGTGACTGGGTTCACACTGCTGTCTGTAAGGAGACTGTACAGTCTCCTGGTGACTGGGTTCACACTGCTGTCTGTAAGGAAACTGTACAGTCTCCCGGTGACTGTGTGGGTTCACACTGCTGTCTGTAAGGAAACTGTACAGTCTCCCGGTGACTGGGTTCACACTGCTGTCTGTAAGGAGACTGTACAGTCTCCTGGTGACTGGGTTCACACTGCTGTCTGTAAGGAAACTGTACAGTCTCCCGGTGACTGGGTTCACACTGCTGTCTGTAAGGAGACTGTACAGTCTCCTGGTGACTGGGTTCACACTGCTGTCTGTAAGGAGACTGTACAGTCTCCCGGTGACTGGGTTCACACTGCTGTCTGTAAGGAGACTGTACAGTCTCCCGGTGACCGTGTGGGTCCCACTGCTGTCTGTAAGGAGACTGTACAGTCTCCCGGTGATTGGGTTCACACTGCTGTCTGTAGGCAGACTGTACAGTCTCCCGGTGTCTGTGTGGGTCCCACTGCTGTCTCCAAGGAGACTGTACAGTCTCCCGGTGACTGGGTTCACACTGCTGTCTGTAAGGAGACTGTACAGTCTCCCGGTGACTGGGTTCACACTGCTGTCTGTAAGGAGACTGTACAGTCTCCTGGTGACTGGGTTCACACTGCTGTCTGTAAGGAGACTGTACAGTCTCCCGGTGTCTGGGTCCCACTGCTGTCTCCAAGGAGACTGTACAGTCTCCTGGTGACTGGGTTCACACTGCTGTCTGTAAGGAAACTGTACAGTCTCCCGGTGACTGTGTGGTTCACACTGCTGTCTGTAAGGAGACTGTACAGTCTCCCGGTGACCGTGTGGGTTCACACTGCTGTCTGTAAGGAAACTGTACAGTCTCCCGGTGACTGAGTTCACACTGCTGTCTGTAAGGAGACTGTACAGTCTCCTGGTGACTGGGTTCACACTGCTGTCTGTAAGGAAACTGTACAGTCTCCCAGTGACTGTGTGGTTCACACTGCTGTCTGTAAGGAGACTGTACAGTCTCCTGGTGACTGGGTTCACACTGCTGTCTGCAAGGAGACTGTACAGTCTCCCGGTGACTGTGTGGGTTCACACTGCTGTCTGTAAGGAAACTGTACAGTCTCCCGGTGACTGGGTTCACACTGCTGTCTGTAAGGAGACTGTACAGTCTCCTGGTGACTGGGTTCACACTGCTGTCTGTAAGGAAACTGTACAGTCTCCCGGTGACTGGGTTCACACTGCTGTCTGTAAGGAGACTGTACAGTCTCCTGGTGACTGGGTTCACACTGCTGTCTGTAAGGAGACTGTACAGTCTCCCGGTGACTGGGTTCACACTGCTGTCTGTAAGGAGACTGTACAGTCTCCCGGTGACCGTGTGGGTCCCACTGCTGTCTGTAAGGAGACTGTACAGTCTCCCGGTGATTGGGTTCACACTGCTGTCTGTAGGCAGACTGTACAGTCTCCTGTGTTTGTGTGGGTCCCACTGCTGTCTCCAAGGAGACTGTACAGTCTCACGGTGACTGGGTTCACACTGCTGTCTGTAAGGAGACTGTACAGTCTCCCGGTGACTGGGTCCCACTGCTGTCTCCAAGGAGACTGTACAGTCTCCCGGTGACTGGGTTCACACTGCTGTCTGTAAGGAGACTGTACAGTCTCCCAGTGACTGGGTTCACACTGCTGTCTGTAAGCAGACTGTACAGTCTCCCGGTTACTGGGTTCACACTGCTGTCTGTAAGGAGACTGTACAGTCTCCCTGTGACCGTGTGGGTTCACACTGCTGTCTGTAAGGAGACTGTACAGTCTCCCGGTGACCGTGTGGGTTCACACTGCTGTCTGTAAGGAGACTGTACAGTCTCCTGGTGACTGGGTTCACACTGCTGTCTGTAAGGAGACTGTACAGTCTCCCGGTGACTGGGTTCACACTGCTGTCTGTAAGGAGACTGTACAGTCTCCTGGTGACTGGGTTCACACTGCTGTCTGTAAGGAAACTGTACAGTCTCCCGGTGACTGGGTTCACACTGCTGTCTGTAAGGAGACTGTACAGTCTCCCAGTCATCGTGTGGGTCCCACTGCTGTCTGTAAGGAGACTGTACAGTCTCCCAGTGACTGGGTTCACACTGCTGTCTGTAAGGAGACTGTACAGTCTCCCGGTGACTGGGTTCACACTGCTGTCTGTAAGGAGACTGTACAGTCTCCCGGTGTCTGGGTTCACACTGCTGTCTGTAAGGAGACTGTACAGTCTCCCGGTGACTGGGTTCACACTGCTGTCTGTAAGGAGACTGTACATTCTCCCTGTGACTGGGTTCACACTGCTGTCTGTAAGGAGACTGTACAGTCTCCCAGTGACTGGGTTCACACTGCTGTCTGTAAGGAGACTGTACAGTCTCCCAGTGACTGGGTTCACACTGTTGTCTGTAAGCAGACTGTACAGTCTCCTGGTGACTGGGTTCACACTGCTGTCTGTAAGGAGACTGTACAGTCTCCCGGTGACTGGGTTCACACTGCTGTCTGTAAGGAGACTGTACATTCTCCCTGTGACTGGGTTCACACTGCTGTCTGTAAGGAGACTGTACAGTCTCCCAGTGACTGGGTTCACACTGCTGTCTGTAAGGAGACTGTACAGTCTCCCAGTGACTGGGTTCACACTGTTGTCTGTAAGCAGACTGTACAGTCTCCTGGTGACTGGGTTCACACTGCTGTCTGTAAGGAGACTGTACAGTCTCCCGGTGACTGGGTTCACACTGCTGTCTGTAAGGAGACTGTACAGTCTCCCGGTGACTGGGTTCACACTGCTGTCTGTAAGGAGACTGTACAGTCTCCCGGTGACTGGGTTCACACTGCTGTCTGTAAGGAGACTGTAAGTCTCCCTGTGACTGGGTTCACACTGCTGTCTGTAAGGAGACTGTACAGTCTCCCAGTCATCGTGTGGGTCCCACTGTTGTCTGTAAGGAGACTGTACAGTCTCCCGGTGACTGGGTTCATACTGCTGTCTGTAAGGAGACTGTACAGTCTCCCGGTGACTGGGTTCATACTGCTGTCTGTAAGGAGACTGTACAGTGTCCCGGTGACTGTGTGGGTCCCACTGCTGTCTGTAAGGAAACTGTACAGTCTCCCGGTGACTGGGTTCATACTGCTGTCTGTAAGGAGACTGTACAGTCTCCTGGTGACTGGGTTCACACTGCTGTCTGTAAGTAGATTGTACAGACCATGTCGTTTATCCTCTGGGTTCTCCGGTTTTCTCCCACATTGTTTACTAGGTTATATGGTTACGTGGGTTTGATTGGGTGGTGTGGTCTGCCTGGGATGGAAAGGTCTGTTTTCATCGTGCATCTCCAAATGAAATGTAATTAAGGTATTTGATCATAGACATAGAACATTACAGCACAGAACAGGCCCTTCAGCTCATGTTGTACTCCCAGATCAATCTAACCCTCCCCTCTCCTCCCCTCCCCTCCCACAGAACCCTCCATTTTTCATTATCCAGCTGCCTATCTGAGTGCTCTCAATGTATCTGTGTCTCCCAGCTCCTCTGACAGGCGTTTCATGCAGCCACTACTCTCTGTGTGAAAAAACCCGTCTCAGTCATCCTCTCTCTCCACTTAATCAATGCGTCCTGTCTTCTTCAACATCATCTACTTCTACATCTTCACTCAGAGAGTGGTAGCTGTGTGGAATGAGCTTCCAGTAGAAGTGGTAGAGGCAGATTCGGTATTATCATTTAAAGTTATATTGTATAGGTATATGGACAGGAAAGGAATGGAGGGTTATGGGTTGAGTGCGGGCCAGTGGGACTAGGTGAGAGTAAGTGTCGGCACGGACTGGAAGGGCCGAGATGGCCTGTTTCCGTGCTGTAATTGTTATCTGGTTATCTCAAACACGTCACCTCTCATCCTCCTCCACTTCAGAGATAAGCTCTGGCTCACTCAACCATACCTAATAAGACATGCTCTCTAATCCAGTCTGCATCCTGGTAAATCTCCTCTCCACCCTCTCGAAAACTTCCACATCCTTCCTGTAATGAGGCAAACATGAACTCAGTTCCCCAACTAACGAAGGCCAACACACCATACGCCGTCATAACCACCCTATCAACCAGTACAGAAACTTTTAGGAATCTGTGGTTGTTAACTACAAAATCCCTCTGTTCTTCCAAAATGCTTTCATATCCAGTTGCCTGGATTGGAGAGTGTGCCTTATGAGAGTAGGTTGAGTCAACTTGACCTTTTCCCTTTGGAGCAGCAGAGGATGAGAGGTGACCTGACAGAGGTGTATGAGATGATGAGGGGCATTGATCGTGTGGATAGTCAGAGGCTTTTTCCCAGGGCTGAAATGACTAACATTAGAGGGCAGAGTTTTAAAGTGCTTCGAAGTAGGTACAGAGGAGATGTCAAGGATAAGTTAGTCACACAGAGTGGTGAGTGCGTGGAATGCACTGCCAGGGAAGGTGGTAGAGACGGATACGATAGGGTCTTTTAAGAGATTCTTAGGTAGGTACATGGAGGTTAGATAAATAGAGGGCTATGCGATAGGGAAATTCTAGGCAGTTTCTAGAGTAGGTTCCATGGTCGGCAAAACATTGTGGGCCGAAGGGCCTGTAATGTGCTGTGGATTTCAATGGTCTATGTTCTAAATCTGAGAAATGGATGCCATCTGTCTACCCTCTCATAATCTTATAATGTTAATCACATACCCCCTCAATCTCTGACTGTTATTACACTGAGTTTTAGAATGATATTAGAGAGTCTGCATTGACCATTACTCTAGGTCATCATAGACGACAGTGTGAAGTTAGTGAAAATGATTAGTTTCTCCGCAGCCCAAGTGACATTTTATTCTTGCAGGTCACCAAAGGACTAGAATACTAGAGCAAGGATGTAATGTTGAGGCTTTACGAGACATTGGTCAGATCACACTCGGTATTGTGAGCAGTTTTGGGCCTCTTAACTAAAAGATAATGCGTTGGCAGAGAGTCCACGGGAGGGTCGCAAGAATGATCCCCAGAATGAAGGGGTTAATTCCTGGGGAGTGCTTAATTACTCTGGGTCTGCAGTTGCTGAACTTTCGAAGAATGAGGGGGGGGTCTCTTTGAAGCCCACTGAAAGTCCTAGATAATGTGGATGTGAAGAGGATGTGTCGTACAATGGGAGAGACCAGGACCAGAGCGCACTGCCTCAGAATAGGACGTCCCTTTAGAGCGAAGATGAGGGGAAATTTCTTTAGCTGGAGGATGGTGAGTGTGGAATTAATTGTCATTGGGTATATTTAAGGCAAAGGTTGATAGATTCTTGATTAGTCTGAGCATAAAGGGATGTGGGGAGAAGACAGGAGATTGGGGCTGAGAGGGAAAATCAATCAGCCATGATGAAATAGTGGAGCAGACTTGATGGGCCAAATGGCCTGCTTCTGCTCCTATATCTTACGGTCTTATGATAAGTAGAGATGTGAGTGATCTTTCTACAGCTTCCAGCCCAAGGCAGGGATAACTCGCAGAACATGTGGACTATGGGAATCAAAAATCATTTATGTCACAGTGAAAAACTTGTTCATACAGATCTAATCATTCCTTGGTGCACTGAGCTAGAACAGGAGAGAAGAATAACAGAATGAAGTGTAATAGCTACAGAGAGAGTGCATTTTTCATTTTTAGTTTTTCTATTGATTTAAAAATATATAAAGACAAATACAAATCAGAGAAGTTACATCAAATACATATTTCAATTGAAGTACAAGCAACAAAAAAGGAATTTACACTATCAAAATCACATATAGTATAATATTGAGCTCCTCAATATCCAACACTCCTCTTAACAATTCAAAACAAAAGACCAAAAATTGCCATTATTAAGAAAGAGAAAAAAAACACTGAACTAACCTAAAACGAAAAAAAAAAGACTGGACATTCCGTTTGAGGATATAATTACAAAAAAAGGGGGGGGGGGAAATCCTTCTGGTCAAATCTGAAAAGTCACGGAGAAGAAGAAAAAAGATTACCTAAAAAAAATAGGAAAAAAAAGTTTAAAAAAAAAGGAAATTTAAATCATATGAAAATATTGAATGAACTGTCACCAGGTTTGCTCAAATTCAAAAGATGTATCAAACATCCGACAACTGAAAGTATTTCAAATTTGGTTATGTGGGACACAATGAAATCCTTTATCAGGGGACAAATTATTTTATTAGGGTTCATATTCAGCAGATTTAAGAAGGAAAACCAAAGCAGAACTTTTAGTGATTACTAATAAAATTAGTGAGGTAGATAAAGCGTACTCAGTAAGACCTAGTGAAGATCTATATAAGGAAAGGGTTGAACTCCAAACACAATATGACTTGTTTTGACCGTCCCCATTGAGCAGCAAATTTTAAAAACTAAAAGTCATTTTATATACATAGTGACAAATCAGGTAAATTGTTGCTGGTCAGTTAAAGGCAAATATGGTCAGAAGACAGATTTTGAAAGTGCACAGATTAGATAGAACTGAAACATTAGAGCCTTATGAAATTAATAAGATATTTAAGGATTTTATTCTAATCCTTATAAATCTGAATTCCCTGATAATATTATTATGAATAGATTTTGCAAAAATTAAATATACCTAAAATTTCTACTCAAGATATTAATGTACTAGATGCACCTATTAAACAAGAGGAAATAGCTAAGGCTATATCCTCTATGCAATTAAGGAAAGCACTGGGACCAGATGGTTATACAGTGGAATTTTATAAGACCTTTAAAGAAATGCTTATATCACATCTTTGTCAAACTTTCACTGATTCTGTATCTTCTGGGAATCTTCCGAAAACTTTTTATGAGGCATCAATTTCATTGATTCCTAAAAAAGGAAAAGATTTATTTGAATGTGCCTCTTATAGACCAATTTCCCTATTGGATGTGGATTTTAAAATTCTATCTAAGATTTTAGCTAATAATCTTGAGAATATTTTGCCTACTGTGTTATTTCAAATGATCAAACTGGATTTATTAAAAATAACTATTCACATTTTAATATTCAAAGATTGTTTAATAATATTTACTCCCCCTCAGTCAAAGAATCTGAATGTGCTGTTTCTCTGGATGCAGAGAAAGCTTTTGACAGGGTTGAATGGCCTTATTTGTTTCAGGTTTTGGAGAGGTTTAACTTTGGTCTGGGATTTATTTCCTGGATCAAACTGATTTATCAAGCCTCAATGGCTGTGGTTATAATAACAATCAAAAATCTCCTTATTTTAGATTATATAGAGGAACTCGTCAGAGTTGCCCTCTTAGCCCTTTATTATTTAATTTGATTTTAGAACCACTTGCTCTTAGGGATTCTAACTCTGTTCAGGGTATTAAGAGAGGGGATAAATTACATAAGGTGTCATTAAACACAGAAGATTTATTAGTTTATATTTCAGAACCCAGGAAATCTATCCCCTCTATGATATCCATTTTTACTGAATTTAGTATTTTCTCTGGATATAAAATAAATGTACATAAAAATTATTCTGATTATTATGATCAAATACCTTTTAATATTGCTAAAATTATTTTACCCATCTTGGTATTAAAATTACTAAAAATTTTAAAGATTTGTATAAGTATAATTTTCTTCCTCTAGTTGAATATACAAAACAAATGCTATATAAATGGTAATTTTACCAAAATTTCGATATACATTTCAAGCTGTTCCATCCTTTATCCCGAAAACGTTCTTTGATAGAATAGATTCTATGATCCTATGATTCTATGATCTGGACTAATAAGAGTTCTAGATTGAGTAAACTTTTATCGCAAAAATCAAAAAAGATGGTGGATTGGCATTACCAAATTTTAGATTTTACTATTGAGCAATTAATATTCGTTATATTACTTTTTGGATTTACGGTATAAATAATCAGGACTGTCCTTCATGGTTGGACGGAGGAGAGCTCGGTAAGGGGGTTTTCTTTGGCTTCCTTACTGGGAACTTCTGTTCCTCTGGTTTTCTAGGATTGGTAGACAAGATTTTAGTCCCATTGTTAGACATACATTAAAAATTTGGGTTCAGTTTCGCAGATTTTTATTTTTTTAAACCATCAATTCTGGATAAGGCCTTTTTAACATGGAAAACGAAGGGAATAAAAACTTTTTCAGATTTATTTTTAGAGGATTGTTGAATGTCTTTTTCACAGCTAGTGGATAAATATGATATATCTAACGCACAATTTTTTAGATATTTACAAGTTAGGAATTTTTTACAAGAGTTATTACCGAACTGTGCATTTGCTCATTTACCAAATATGACAGACGTTATTTTTCAGTTTAAACCATCTCATAAAGGATTGATAGCCATTATATGTAAACGGCTTATGAATTTACGAATGGTCTAATGATAAGGTTAAACGTGCTTGGGATGTGGAACTTCAGGAGTCACTTTCAGATGCTCAGTGGAATAAAATTTATCATTTAGTCAACTATTCATCCATTTGCGCCCGTCACTCCTTGATTCAGTTCAAGGTAGTGCACAGGGTGTCAAAAGATAAAGTAGCGCATACTTTTTCTAATATAAATCCCACCTGTGACAGATGTAATGTTGAGGTGGCTACTTAACTCATATGTTTTGGTCTTGTATAAAGTTAAATAATTTTTGAAGAGATGTTTTTAGAACATTATCCAAAGTCATAAGTTTGGAGCAACAACCTAATTCACTTACGGCAATCTTTGGGATCACTCCGAAGGAAGCAGGAAATGTTCCTGCTTCTGCTCAACATATTATAACTTTTCAGCTTTATTGGCTAGGAGAGATATTTTGTTGTATTGGAAAGATCCTCATCCACCTACTGTTTTTTTTTTTGGCTCTCCTCCATTATGTTGTGCTTAAGCTTGCAGAGAGATTGCAGTGCAGGTAGACAGTACGGTGCAAAAACACAACAAGGTCAATTGTGAGGACAAGAGTCCATCTTGTCATTCAATGGATCCATTCAAGTCTTATCATAGTGGGGTAGAAGCTGTCCTTGAGCCTGGTGGGAGGTGCTTTCAATCTTTTATATATTTTGGGAGAAGGGTGAATTCCCAGGGTGGGTGGGGTCTGTTACTGAGGCAGTGAGAGGTGTAGACAGAGTCTGTGGAGCGGAAGCTGGTTTCTGTGATGTGCCGTGTCCATGAGCAGAGCAGATGCCAGTGCAAACCGTGATGCATACACTTGAGTGACAGGGTCACCTCACCCATGTCTCCTTGTTGTCGTGTAGTGATGTCCACCAGATGGAGTTGGTGCAGCGGGAGGAACGCAAGTACTGGAGTGAGCGGCGGATGACCACGCGGATCACCGACAGCGTACTGGCCATCAACGAGCCCCCGCCCAAGGTAGAGTCGTGGAGACAGGCCCTACAGCAACCCACATACAATGATATAGTGGCTAACGTAATGCTTTACAGCACCAGCGCTACGGTCTGTAAGGTGTCCATATATTCTCTCGTGGATGCTCCAGTTTCCACCCACATCCCAAAGACAGATGAGTTCGAGTAGTATGATATGGAATCCCTGCCCCCTAGGCACAGCGTATAGAAAGCTACAGCACACTACAGGCCCTTTTAACCTACATCCACGTGCCTATCTAAGAGTCTCTTAAAAGCCCCTAATGTAACTACCTCTACCATCACCCCTGACAAAGCATGCATGCACCCACCACTCGCTAATTAATAAAAACCTCTATACTTTCTTCCAATCACCTTAAATTATGCCCCCTTGTATTAGCCATTTCTGCCCTGGGAAAAAGTCTTTGGTTGTCTACTCAATCTATGCCTCTTATCATCTTGTACAGCCCTATCAAATCACCTCTCATTGTCCTTAACTGCAAAGAGAAAAATCCTAGTTCTGTCACCCTCTCTTCATAAGACATGCTCCCTAACCCAGGCAGCACCCTGGTAAATCTCCTCAGCACCCTCTCTAATACAGGCAGCATCCTGGTAAATCTCCTCTGCACCCTCTCTAATCCAGACAGCATCCTGGTAAATCTCCTCTGCACCCTCTCTAACCCAGGCAGCACCCTGGTAAATCTCCTCTGCACCCTCTCTAACCCAGGCAGCACCCTGGTAAATCTCCTCTGCACCCTCTCTAATCCAGGCAGCATCCTGGTAAATCTCCTCTGCACCCTCTCTAACCCAGGCAGCACGCTGGTAAATCTCCTCTGCACCCTCTCTAATCCAGGCAGCATCCTGGTAAATCTCCTCTGCACCCTCTCTAACCCAGGCAGCATCCTGGTAAATCTCCTCTGCACCCTCTCTAACCCAGGCAGCACCCTGGTAAATCTCCTCTGCACCCTCTCTAATCCAGGCAGCATCCTGGTAAATCTCCTCTGCACCCTCTCTAACCCAGGCAGCACCCTGGTAAATCTCCTCTGCACCCTCTCTAATCCAGGCAGCATCCTGGTAAATCTCCTCTGCACCCTCTCTAATCCAGGCAGCACCCTGGTGAATCTCCTCTGCACCCTCTCTAATCCAGGCAGCATCCTGGTAAATCTCCACTGCACCCTCTCTAATCCAGGCAGCACCCTGGTGAATCTCCTCTGCACCCTCCCTAACCCAGGCAGCACCCTGGTAAATCTCCTCTGCACCCTCTCTAATCCAGGCAGCATCCTGGTAAATCTCCTCTGCACCCTCTCTAATCCAGGCAGCATCCTGGTGAATCTCCTCTGCACCCTCTCTAATCCAGGCAGCATCCTGGTGAATCTCCTCTGCACCCTCTCTAATCCAGGCAGCACCCTGGTAAATCTCCTCTGCACCCTCTCTAATCCAGGCAGCACCCTGGTAAATCTCCTCTGCACCCTCTCTAATCCAGGCAGCACCCTGGTAAATCTCCTCTGCACCCTCCCTAATCCAGGCAGCACCCTGGTAAATCTCCTCTGCACCCTCTCTAATCCAGGCAGCACCCTGGTGAATCTCCTCTGCACCCTCTCTAATCCAGGCAGCACCCTGGTGAATCTCCTCTGCACCCTCTCTAACCCAGACAGCACCCAGGTAAATCTCCTCTGCACCCTCTCTAATCCAGGCAGCACCCTGGTGAATCTCCTCTGCACCCTCTCTAACCCAGGCAGCATCCTGGTAAATCTCCTCTGCACCCTCTCTAATCCAGGCAGCATCCTGGTAAATCTCCTCTGCACCCTCTCTAACCCAGGCAGCACCCTGGTAAATCTCCTCTGCACCCTCTCTAATCCAGGCAGCATCCTGGTAAATCTCCTCTGCACCCTCTCTAATCCAGGCAGCACCCTGGTGAATCTCCTCTGCACCCTCTCTAATCCAGGCAGCATCCTGGTAAATCTCCTCTGCACCCTCTCTAATCCAGGCAGCACCCTGGTGAATCTCCTCTGCACCCTCCCTAACCCAGGCAGCACCCTGGTAAATCTCCTCTGCACCCTCTCTAATCCAGGCAGCATCCTGGTAAATCTCCTCTGCACCCTCTCTAATCCAGGCAGCATCCTGGTGAATCTCCTCTGCACCCTCTCTAATCCAGGCAGCATCCTGGTGAATCTCCTCTGCATCCTCTCTAATCCAGGCAGCACCCTGGTAAACCACCTCTGCACCCTCTCTAATCCAGGCAGCACCCTGGTAAATCTCCTCTGCACCCTCTCTAATCCAGGCAGCACCCTGGTAAATCTCCTCTGCACCCTCCCTAATCCAGGCAGCACCCTGGTAAATCTCCTCTGCACCCTCTCTAATCCAGGCAGCATCCTGGTGAATCTCCTCTGCACCCTCTCTAATCCAGGCAGCACCCTGGTGAATCTCCTCTGCACCCTCTCTAACCCAGACAGCACCCTGGTAAATCTCCTCTGCACCCTCTCTAACCCAGACAGCACCCTGGTGAATCTCCTCTGCACCCTCTCTAATCCAGGCAGCACCCTGGTGAATCTCCTCTGCACCCTCTCTAACCCAGGCAGCACCCTGGTAAATCTCCTCTGCACCCTCTCTAATCCAGGCAGCACCCTGGTGAATCTCCTCTGCACCCTCTCTAACCCAGGCAGCATCCTGGTAAATCTCCTCTGCACCCTCTCTAATCCAGGCAGCATCCTGGTAAATCTCCTCTGCACCCTCTCTAACCCAGGCAGCACCCTGGTAAATCTCCTCTGCACCCTCTCTAATCCAGGCAGCATCCTGGTAAATCTCCTCTGCACCCTCTCTAATCCAGGCAGCACCCTGGTGAATCTCCTCTGCACCCTCTCTAATCCAGGCAGCACCCTGGTCAATCTCCTCTGCACCCTCTCTAACCCAGGCAGCACCCTGGTAAATCTCCTCTGCACCCTCTCTAATCCAGGCAGCATCCTGGTAAATCTCCTCTGCACCCTCTCTAACCCAGGCAGCACCCTGGTAAATCTCCTCTGCAGCCTCTCTAATCCAGGCAGCATCCTGGTAAATCTCCTCTGCACCCTCTCTAATCCAGGCAGCACCCTGGTGAATCTCCTCTGCACCCTCTCTAATCCAGGCAGCATCCTGGTAAATCTCCACTGCACCCTCTCTAATCCAGGCAGCACCCTGGTGAATCTCCTCTGCACCCTCCCTAACCCAGGCAGCACCCTGGTAAATCTCCTCTGCACCCTCTCTAATCCAGGCAGCATCCTGGTAAATCTCCTCTGCACCCTCTCTAATCCAGGCAGCACCCTGGTGAATCTCCTCTGCACCCTCTCTAATCCAGGCAGCATCCTGGTAAATCTCCACTGCACCCTCTCTAATCCAGGCAGCACCCTGGTGAATCTCCTCTGCACCCTCCCTAACCCAGGCAGCACCCTGGTAAATCTCCTCTGCACCCTCTCTAATCCAGGCAGCATCCTGGTAAATCTCCTCTGCACCCTCTCTAATCCAGGCAGCACCCTGGTGAATCTCCTCTGCACCCTCTCTAATCCAGGCAGCACCCTGGTGAATCTCCTCTGCACCCTCTCTAACCCAGGCAGCACCCTGGTAAATCTCCTCTGCACCCTCTCTAATCCAGGCAGCACCCTGGTGAATCTCCTCTGCACCCTCTCTAACCCAGGCAGCATCCTGGTAAATCTCCTCTGCACCCTCTCTAATCCAGGCAGCATCCTGGTAAATCTCCTCTGCACCCTCTCTAACCCAGGCAGCACCCTGGTAAATCTCCTCTGCACCCTCTCTAATCCAGGCAGCATCCTGGTAAATCTCCTCTGCACCCTCTCTAATCCAGGCAGCACCCTGGTGAATCTCCTCTGCACCCTCTCTAATCCAGGCAGCATCCTGGTAAATCTCCTCTGCACCCTCTCTAATCCAGGCAGCACCCTGGTGAATCTCCTCTGCACCCTCCCTAACCCAGGCAGCACCCTGGTAAATCTCCTCTGCACCCTCTCTAATCCAGGCAGCATCCTGGTAAATCTCCTCTGCACCCTCTCTAATCCAGGCAGCATCCTGGTGAATCTCCTCTGCACCCTCTCTAATCCAGGCAGCACCCTGGTGAATCTCCTCTGCACCCTCTCTAACCCAGACAGCACCCTGGTAAATCTCCTCTGCACCCTCTCTAATCCAGGCAGCACCCTGGTGAATCTCCTCTGCACCCTCTCTAATCCAGGCAGCACCCTGGTGAATCTCCTCTGCACCCTCTCTAACCCAGGCAGCACCCTGGTAAATCTCCTCTGCACCCTCTCTAATCCAGGCAGCACCCTGGTAAATCTCCTCTGCACCCTCTCTGAAGCTTCCACATCCTTCCTGTCACGAGGGGATCAAAAATGAACGCAATACTCCAAGTGCGGTCTAACCGGGGTTTTATAGAGCTACAACATTACTTTGCGGCTGAATTCAGTTCCCCAGTGACTGAAAGCCAACGCACCACATGCCTTCTTAACCACCCTATGAATGTGTGCGGCAACTTTGAGGAACCTAGGGACGTGGACCCCAAGATCCCTTTGTTCCTCCACACTGTTAAGAATCCTTCCGTTAACCCTGTAATTTGCCTTCAAATTCGGTCTTTCAAAGTGAACCATTCCATGTTTTCTGGGTTGAACTCCATCTGCCACTTCTCAGCCCAGCTCTGCGCCCTGTGATTGTCCTGTTGTAATATATGGCAATCTTCTACACTATTGACAACTGCACCAACTTCCATGTCCTTTGCCACTTCCTCGTCCAAATCACTTATAAGCATCACAAAGAGCAGAAGACCCAGAATAGATCCCTGTGGAACACTCCTGGTCACCAACCTCCAGGCAGAAAATTCTCCATCCACAAACTCTCTCTGCTTTCTGTGGGCAAACTGATTCTCTATCCACACTTCCAAGTGTCTCGGGGTCTCATGCCTCCTGAATTTCTGAATGAGGCTACCTTACAATAGGAACCTTGTCAAATCCATACTGTTAGATATATGTAAAAGAGGGGTGGATATTTTTGCAAAAAAAGCAGGCAGGAGGGGAATGAGGACAAAGAGGAGGTGAGTCCTGGGGACAGATCAGAGGTGATTGTATTACTATTTCATGGATGGAATTGTATCCTGCTTATCTATTTTTAAATTGGTTTCAACATTTTCTGTTCCAGCCATCAAGAACGAGAGGATTTGCGAAGAATCCACCTGGAATGCCATTTCTGAATCCGGGGCTTCAGTTCCAAGTAGGTGCCGATGTTGGGGAGGCCCGTTGCGGCGGGTTCATGGGATAGCCCTTCATTGTAAGTGCTAGGCCCGGATTAGGAGGGTTATGGGGCCAGAGATATGGACAGGTGGCATTCCATAGGGCCATAATATATAGGAGCAGGATTAGGCCATTTAGTCCATTGAATCTGCTCCACCATTTCGTCTTGGCTGATCATTTACCCCTCACAGTGCGCTCTCCTGTCTTCTCTCTGTAACCTTCGATGCCCTGACTAATCAAGAATCTATCCACCCCCATTTTGAATATATTTAATCATTTGGCCTCCACAGCCTTCGGTGGCAATTAATTCCACAGATCTACCACCCTCTGGCTAATTAAATTCTGCTGCAACTTTGTTCCAGGGACGTACTTCTATTCTGAGGCTGTGTCCTCTGGTCCCAAACTCCACCACTATAGGAAATACCCTCTCCACATTTAATCTTTCTAGGCCTTTCACTATTCAATAGTTTTCACGGCGATCCCCACTCATTCTTCTGAACTCCAGCGAGGGCGTGCCTAGAGACACCAAACACTCCCCATTCATTAACCCTTTCATTCCTGAAATGATTCTTCTGAACCTCCTCTGGACCCTGTCCAATGCCCAGATCAGTATGATTATGGTGGGCTAGAGATCTGGGCTAGCCCTCTCTGAGATCAGAAGGAGGGGAGTTAAGGCACTGAGATTGCCTTCTCAAATATTTCTCTTGCCTGCAGTTAATATATCATCAAGCTCCATCCCACACTATCTCAGCTCTTGGAGATTTGGGGACTTGCTGGAGTGACCCATTTCAGGAGGACTAGACTCGAGCAGGGAAGCATCCAGAGACACAGTGATGGATCCTATAGGAACTGTTCACTCTTTGTCTACGAGGGGCTGTCAGTGAGGATTCGACAATAAGTATGTCATAAATTCACCGGAGAGATTGCTGGGCCCAGGGATTATCGTGTGAGGAAAGAGGACACACTGTTCAGGGCAAGCCCCTTAACAGTGTTGATGAGCAGAGGGATCTTACACAGGCTGGTGGGAGGTGGGGGGGGGGGGGTTAAGAATGCTTTAGGCATGCTTGCCTTATCGAGGCATTGAGTTCAAAAGTCGGGAAGTTAAGCTGCAGTTTTATAAAACACTAGTTAAGCTGCATCTGGAGTATTGCATACAGGTCTTGTTTCCCCTTTTACAGGGAGGATGCTGCGGCTTTGGAGAGGCTTACTGGGATGCTGAGGCTTTAGAGAGGCTTACTGGGGTGCTGAGGCTTTGGAGAGGCTTACTGGGGTGCTGAGGCTTTGGAGAGGCCTACTGGGGTGCTGAGGCTTTGGAGAGGCTTACTGGGATGCTGTCAGCTTTAGAGAGGCCTACTGGGGTGCTGAGGCTTTGGAGAGGCTTACTGGGATGCTGTCAGATTTAGAGAGGCCTACTGGGGTGCTGAGGCTTTGGAGAGGCTTACTGGGATGCTGTCAGCTTTGGAGAGGCCTACTGGGGTGCTGCTTTGGAGAGGCTTACTGGGGTGCTGCTTTGGAGAGGCTTACTGGGGTGCTGAGGCTTTGGAGAGGCTTACTGGGATGCTGTCAGCTTTAGAGGGTGTGCTGTAATGAGAGGTTGGACAATCTTGGATTGTTTTCTGTGGAGCGGCAGAGGCTGAGGGAAGACAGAAACATAGAGAACCTTCAGCCCACAATGCTGTATGGAACATGTCCTTACAGTATATGTTCAAGTACAGTACCTCTGATAGAAGTTTACAGGATTATGAGAGGCGTAGAGAGAGTAGACAGAGAATATCTATTTCTCAACGTTGAAATGCCTTATACCAGAGGGCGTGCATTTGAGGTGAGAGGAGGTACTTTTAAAGGGAATGTGAGGGGCAGGGAAGTGGTAGGTGCCTGGAAAGTGCTGCCGAGGATGGTGATAGAGCCAGCTCGATGCGGATATGGGCATTGTGTGGACAGAAGGGACTGGCCATTTGATTACTAATTTAGCTGGTTCTGTCCAACTGTAGGCCAAAGGGCCTGTCCCTCTGCTGTATTAGCCTAGTCCCAGGAGGAGGTTGAGCAGATCCTGTGTGTACTCTGAAGTTTTGGAATGAATGGCTGACTCCTGTTGCTAATTTCCCATGAGGTATTGATCTCACCTGTACAAGGAGAGGGTTGGATAGAAAGGAGGCAGGCCTGTGAAGAAAGGAGAAATGGAACAGAGGAAATGAAAGAGGAGAAATGCTGAGGAGATTCACCAAGATGGTTCTGGAGGTGAGGGGGTTAGACTATGAGGAAAGATTGAGTCACCTGGGACTGTACTCACTAGAATGAGAGGGAATCTGATAGAAACATATAAAATTATGACATGGATGGATTAGATCAAGGCAGGAAAATTGTTTCCATTGGTGAGTGAGACGAGAACTGGGCGACAGAGCCTCAATATGCGGGGGAATAGATTCAGGATTGAGCTAGAAATCTACAGCACATTAAGGCCCTTCGGCCCACAATGTTGTGCTGACCATGTAACCTACTCTAGAAACTGCCTAGAATTTCCCTACCACGTAGCCCTCTATTTTGCTAAGCTCCTTGTACCTATTTAAGAATTTCCTAAAAGACCCTGTCGTATCCACCTCTACCACCGTTGCCAGCAGCCCATTCCACACACTCACCGCTCTGTGTGTGGAAAACTTACCCCTGACATCCCCTCGGTACCTATTTCCAAGCACCTTAAAATGATCCCCTGAGAAGGAACTGCTCTTCCCAGAGAATAGTGAATCTACAGAACTCACTGCCCAGGGAAGCAGTTGAAGCTTTCTCATTGAAGATGCAGAAGTAGGTTTTTGCACTGCAGGGGAATCGAGGGTTCTGGGGAAAGGGGGGTAGGTAGAGATGAATCCACGGCCAGATCAGCCATGTTTTTATTGAATGGTGGAGCAGGCTCGACGGGCTAGACCTGATGTTCTAATGTTATGTGCATCTCAGACAAGGGGGAGAGACAGGCCAGCTGAGTGGCCAGCAATAGCTGAGGTTTTCATGGGATCTGTCTGCCAGGTCTGTAAGATTATGGATCGCTTGACAAACATTCCTCAGACCTCAGAGAAACCTCGCAGACAACAGCAGCATTGGCCTCTTGTCTTGTTAGTGCTGAGTGCCTAGGTTGGTCCAAGGCCACTTGGAGAAGCAGGCTGGGGAGGTCCCACAGGAGAAGGCAGTTCACCGCGTTTCATCGAACTGCACCCGTCTGTTAGGTCTGTGCTTTTCCAGTCCTTGCTTACAGATTCGATGTCAGTGTGGAGGAGAGAGATGGCGCTGTGTTCACCTGTTGTTGAGCCACAACGTGCTGGCTCTCCATGCTCCTGTCTGCTCTCTCTGTGTGTCCTGCCTCGTCACTGACTGCTTTGATCTGTGTGTCGTCTGCCTCGCTCAGGTTCCTGAGTCGCTCTGTGCCAGCTCACCTCACCTCCCCTGCTCACCCAGTAACCAGGCCCCAGGGGACTCCACAGAGACCAGCCCCAGGTCCCCCAAGCCGTTCAGAAGGCTCAGCATGCGGGTAAGCAGCCTGCTTGTGTCTGGACGTGTTGCAGTGGTGTGTGTGTGTCTGTCTGTCTGTCCATGTCTGTATGTGTGTGTAGAACGATTAGTTTTATTTGTTACAGGTACATCCAAACAAACAGTGAAATGCGTTGCTTGTATCAACAAGGAACACAGTCTCAGATACATGCTGGGGACAACCCGCAAGTGTTGCCACAGTTTTGGTGCCAACATAGCGTGCCCACCACTGAGTAACTCCAACCCGTACGTCTTTGGAATGAGAGAGGAAACCACACAGTCATGGGGAGAACATATCACCTCCTTACAGATTGTGTTGGGAATTGAACTCCGATCACTGGAGCTGCTATGCTCTGTACTGATCATGCCACCCGTGTGAGTGTGAGTGCGGGTGTGAGTGCGGGTGCAGGTGCGGGTGCGGGTGCGGGTGCGGGTGCGGGTGCGGGTGTGGGTGCGGGTGCGGGTGCGAGTGCGGGTGTGGGTGCGGGTGCGAGTGTGGGTGTGGGTGTGGGTGCGGGTGCGAGTGTGGGTGTGGGTGCGGGTGCGGGTGTGAGTGCGGGTGTGAGTGCAAGTATGAGTGCGAGTGTGGGTGCGGGTGCGAGTGTGGGTGCGGGTGTGGGTATGAGTGTGAGTGCGAGTGTGGGTGTGGGTGCGGGTGTGAGTGCGGGTGTGAGTGCAAGTATGAGTGCGAGTGTGGGTGTGGGTGCGGGTGTGGGTATGAGTGTGAGTGCGAGTGTGGGTGCGGGTGTGAGTGCGGGTGTGAGTGCAAGTATGAGTGCGAGTGTGGGTGCGGGTGCGAGTGTGGGTGCGGGTGTGGGTATGAGTGTGAGTGCGAGTGTGGGTGTGGGTGCGGGTGTGAGTGCAAGTATGAGTGCGAGTGTGGGTGCGGGTGCGAGTGTGGGTGCGGGTGTGGGTATGAGTGTGAGTGCGAGTGTGGGTGTGGGTGCGGGTGCGGGTGTGGGTGTGGGTATGAGTGCGAGTGCGAGTGTGGGTGTGGGTGCGGGTGTGGGTGCGGGTGTGGGTATGAGTGTGAGTGCGAGTGTGGGTGTGGGTGCGGGTGCGGGTGTGGGTGTGGGTATGAGTGCGAGTGCGAGTGTGGGTGTGGGTGCGGGTGCGGGTGTGGGTGTGGGTATGAGTGCGAGTGCGAGTGTGGGTGTGGGTGCGGGTGCGGGTGTGGGTGTGGGTATGAGTGCGAGTGCGAGTGTGGGTGTGGGTGCGGGTGCGGGTGTGGGTGCGGGTGCGGGTGTGAGTGCGGGTGTGAGTGCAAGTATGAGTGCGAGTGTGGGTGTGAGTGCGAGTGTGGGTGCGGGTGTGGGTATGAGTGTGAGTGCGAGTGTGGGTGTGGGTGCATCAAAGGTGAAGGGTCACTTCTATTTGCCATGTACATTTACCTGCATGAGGAGTTTGCTGGTCAGGGTACAACATACAACAAAAATCAATCATTGAAACGATTTGTATAAAAGGTAAAGTAATTGACAATAATGAAAACAGTAATTATCAAGCCAGCCTTCTGCCAAGTCCCCTGAAATTAGAGATGGTGAATTAGGGTGGTGAAACAGGGGAAGGCAAGGCACATGTGTCTTCACTGGATAGGGTACTGAGTACACGTACACACACACACACACACACACACACACACACACACACACACACACACACACACACACACACACACACACACACACACACACACACACGTACACACACACACACACACACACACACACGTACACACACACACACACACCCCACCTCACCCCACCCCACCCCTACCTGTACAAGGCCACACTTGGAGTGGTGTGTACAGTCTGGTATGTCATCAAATTGGAGAGGATGTAGAAGAGATTCCCAAGGATGTAATAGGACTGAAGCTGTAAGGAGAGACTTGACAAGTTGGGACATGAGCAGATGAGGCTGAGGGGTGATCTTATTCAGATTATTAGGGGATACATTGAACAGTCAGAGTCTTATCCACAAGGTCAGGAAGTAAGAAAACACAGGACATTGATGAAAGGTGAGAGAGGACACATACAAACCCCGAGCAGGGCATTTTCACGCAGAAGGTAGTGGGGATATGCAATTGTAATTGGTTTATTCAAGAGAAAATGCTGGAAATGTAAGCAATACATAGAAAGTGCTGGAGGAACTCAGCAGGCCAGGCAGCATCTATGGAAGAGAGTACGGTTGAGTTGCTTCAGCAGGATAGGAGCAGGGCTCTTTTGCATAGATGCTGCCTGGCCTGCAGAGTTCCTCCACCATTTTATGTGTGCGACAGGGGTTGTAATGAATCCTTGAAAGTGACTTTCGATCAGACTGAGAATCAGCTTTAATGTCATTGGAATACATTGCAAAATTTGTAGTGGGGCAGCAGCTGGACATTGCAAGCCATAATAATATCTATAAATTACAATAAGTATGAATAAAAATGATATTTCAATAAGCAATACAAAAGAAAGGAAAATAAACAGTGAGGTAGTATTCTCTGATGATACAGGGCAAGAGGCTGTTCCTGAAATATTGAGTGAGGGGCCTAAGTCTCCTGTACCAATTTCGTGATGGTATCAATGAGAAGAGGGCATGTCCTGGGAGATGGAGGTTCATAATGATGGATGGGCTTTATGCAGTAAGTTCAGAGTAGGGAGTGGATATCCAAACAAGGTGTGTGGTGAATGATGAACAACAGAGTAGAAGTAAGAGGTTGTCCAGAGAAATGGTGAGCGTTTGCCCACAGGGTAGTGGTGAGCATTTACCCACAGGGTAGTGGTGCGCATTTACCCACAGGGTAGTGGTGAACAATTACCCACAGGGTAGTGGTGCGCATTTACCCACAGGGTAGTGGTGAACGTTTACTCACAGGGTAGGGGTGAGCGTTTACTCACAGGGTAGTGGTGAGCGTTTACCCACAGGGTAGTGGTGAGCGTTTACCCACAGGGTAGTGGTGAACATTTACTCACAGGGTAGTGGTGAACGTTTACTCACAGGGTAGTGGTGAACGTTTACTCACAGGGTAGTGGTGAACGTTTACTCACAGGGTAGTGGTGAACGTTTACTCACAGGGTAGTGGTGAGCGTTTACTCACAGGGTAGTGGTGAACGTTTACTCACAGGGTAGTGGTGAACATTTACTCACAGGGTAGTGGTGAGCGTTTACCCACAGGGTAGTGGTGAGCGTTTACCCACAGGGTAGTGGTGAACGTTTACTCACAGGGTAGTGGTGAGCGTTTACCCACAGGGTAGTGGTGAACATTTACTCACAGGGTAGTGGTGAACATTTACTCACAGGGAAGTGGTGAGCGTTTACCCACAGGGTAGTGGTGAGCGTTTACCCACAGGGTAGTGGTGAACGTTTACTCACAGGGTAGTGGTGAGCGTTTACTCACAGGGTAGTGGTGAGCGTTTACCCACAGGGTAGTGGTGAGCGTTTACTCACAGGGTAGTGGTGAGCGTTTACTCACAGGGTAGTGGTGAGCGTTTACCCACAGGGTAGTGGTGAGCGTTTACTCACAGGGTAGTGGTGAGCGTTTACTCACAGGGTAGTGGTGACCGTTTACTCACAGGGAAGTGGTGAGCGTTTACTCACAGGGAAGTGGTGAGCGTTTACTCACAGGGTAGTGGTAAGCGTTTACTCATAGGGTAGTGGTGAGCGTTTACCCACAGGGTAGTGGTGAGCGTTTACCCACAGGGTAGTGGTGAGCGTTTACTCATAGGGTAGTGGTGAGCGTTTACCCACAGGGTAGTGGTGAGCGTTTACCCACAGGGTAGTGGTGAGCGTTTACCCACAGGGTAGTGGTGAGCGTTTACTCACAGGGTAGTGGTGAGCGTTTACTCATAGGGTAGTGGTGAGCGTTTACCCACAGGGTAGTGGTGAGCGTTTACCCACAGGGTAGTGGTGAGCGTTTACCCACAGGGTAGTGGTGAGCGTTTACTCATAGGGTAGTGGTGAGCGTTTACCCACAGGGTAGTGGTGAGCGTTTACCCACAGGGTAGTGGTGAGCGTTTACCCACAGGGTAGTGGTGAGCGTTTACTCACAGGGTAGTGGTGAGCGTTTACCCACAGGGTAGTGGTGAGCGTTTACTCACAGGGTAGTGGTGAGCGTTTACCCACAGGGTAGTGGTGAACGTTTACTCACAGGGTAGTGGTGAGCGTTTACCCACAGGGTAGTGGTGAGCGTTTACCCACAGGGTAGTGGTGAGCGTTTACTCACAGGGTAGTGGTGAGCGTTTACTCACAGGGTAGTGGTGAACGTTTACTCACAGGGTAGTGGTGAGCGTTTACCCACAGGGTAGTGGTGAGCGTTTACTCACAGGGTAGTGGTGAGCGTTTACTCACAGGGTAGTGGTGAGCGTTTACTCACAGGGTAGTGGTGAGCGTTTACCCACAGGGTAGTGGTGAGTGTTTACTCACAGGGTAGTGGTGAGCGTTTACCCACAGGGTAGTGGTGAGCGTTTACTCACAGGGTAGTGGTGACCGTTTACTCACAGGGTAGTGGTGAGCGTTTACTCACAGGGTAGTGGTGAGCGTTTACTCACAGGGTAGTGGTGAGAGTTTACCCACAGGGTAGTGGTGAGTGTTTACTCACAGGGTAGTGGTGAGCGTTTACTCACAGGGTAGGGGTGAGCGTTTACTCACAGGGAAGTGGTGAGCGTTTACCCACAGGGTAGTGGTGAGCGTTTACCCACAGGGTAGTGGTGAGCGTTTACCCACAGGGTAGTGGTGAGCGTTTACTCACAGGGTAGTGGTGAGCGTTTACCCACAGGGTAGTGGTGAGCGTTTACTCACAGGGTAGTGGTGAGCGTTTACCCACAGGGTAGTGGTGAGCGTTTACTCACAGGGAAGTGGTGAGCGTTTACTCACAGGGTAGTGGTGAGCGTTTACTCACAGGGTAGTGGTGAGCGTTTACTCACAGGGTAGTGGTGAGTGTTTACTCACAGGGAAGTGGTGAGCGTTTACCCACAGGGTAGTGGTGAACGTTTACTCACAGGGTAGTGGTGAGCGTTTACCCACAGGGTAGTGGTGAGCGTTTACTCACAGGGAAGTGGTGAGCGTTTACTCACAGGGTAGTGGTGAGCGTTTACTCACAGGGTAGTGGTGAGCGTTTACTCACAGGGTAGTGGTGAGCGTTTACTCACAGGGTAGTGGTGAGCGTTTACCCACAGGGTAGTGGTGAGCGTTTACCCACAGGGTAGTGGTGAGCGTTTACTCACAGGGTAGTGGTGAACGTTTACCCACAGGGAAGTGGTGAGCGTTTACTCACAGGGTAGTGGTGAGCGTTTACTCACAGGGTAGTGGTGAGCGTTTACTCACAGGGTAGTGGTGAGTGTTTACTCACAGGGTAGTAATAAGTTGTTTTACACACCTACACGCCTGGTTTAGACACCTGCACCATATGAACATTTGCACTTACACACCCTACATCACACCTCATACAAGCTCCTTCTTCTGATTGGAATTTTCCGAAGGACCACCGGGTCTTGTTGACCCCCAGCATTTCTGATTGAATCTGACCATAGCTCCCTGTGTGTGTAGGAAGCAGATTTCATCGGAGAGATTAACAACAAGGAAGATGCGCAGAAACTGTGGGAGTTGGAACAAGCCAAACTCCAGGAGAGGATCAAACAGCAGCAACGGGAAATGGCGGAGGACAGGAAGTGGCTGGAGAAGGAGGAGAAGCTATTGGTAAGTCACCGACATAATCACACCACTCTCACATTTGCCTGCTCCTCTCTGCAGTGTCGTCAAGTACTACAGCATAGAAACAAGCCCTCCGGCTCATGTCGACCATGCCAAACATGAATATGTCTCGTCCCATCACCCGACCTGTACTGTAGTCCTGCATATCCCTGCCATCCATTAACCTATCCAAATTTCTCTTACATGTTGAAATCGATCTCCACATCCACCATTTCCATTAGCAGCCCATTCCACACTCTCACAACCTCTGAGTTAAGAAGTTTTCCCTCAAGTTCCCCTTAAGCTGTTCACTTTTCACTCTTAACCTATGACCTTTGGTTGTTGACCCACCGAACCTCAGTGGAAAAAGCCTGCTTGCATTTACCCTATCTATACCCCTCATAATTCTATATAAGTCTAGCAAATCTCCCCTCATCCCCTTGCATCCTAGGGAATAAAGTCCTAACCTATTCATCCTTTCCCTATAACCCAGGTCCTCAAATCCTGGCAATATGCTTGTTAATTCTCTCTGCGCTCTCTCCACCTCATTTACACCTTTCCTGTAGGTAGGTGAGCAGAAGAGTGCACCGCACTCCAGATTCAGACTCACCAACATCTTACGCAACTTCAACAGAACATCCCATCTCCTACACTCAGTATATTGGTTCAGGACCTGAGTCATCCCTTTTACATACAGTACAGAACAGGCCCTTCAGATACAACACTTCTCACTCCCCAGCAGCCCAGGGCTTTTTTACCAGGGCTGAAATGATTAACACAAGGGGACACAGTTTTAAGGTGCTTGGAAGTAGGTACAGAGGAGATGTCAGGGGTAAGTTTTTTACTCAGGGAGTAGTGAGTGCATAGAATGGGCTGCCAACAATGGTGGCGGAGTCGGAAACAATAGAGTCTTTTAAGAGACTCCTGGATAGGTACATGGAGTTTAGAAAAATAGAGGGCTGAGGGTAACCTTAGATAATTTCTAAAGTAAGGACATGTTCGGTACAGCATTGTGGGCAGAAGAGCCTGTATTGTGCTGTAGGTTTTCTATGTTTCTATGTTGCCCATCTACTTAACCCTAGCCTAATCACAGGACAATTTGCAATGACCAATTAAGCTACTAACTGGTAACTCGGAGAAAACCAATGTGGTCATAGGGAGATCGTGCCATCTCCTTGTAGACAGCAGTGGAACTGAACTCTGAAATCCAATGGCCTGTGCTGTAATAGCATCATGCAAACCACTACACAACCTGTAGAACTGTATTCCTGATCCCTCTGTCCTCCTGCCAAGGACCTCAATGGCATACCATTCATTGTGAAAGTCCTACCCTGGTGTCCTCTCAAAGTGCAACATCTCACACTTGCCATTTTTCAGCCAGTTTCATTAGCTGGTCCAGATCCTGTTGCAAGCTTTGATTGTCTTCTTCGCTGTCTACTAAACCCCCAACCATAAGACCATAGGAGCAGAATTAGGCCCTTTGGCCCATTTCTGTCATTTCATTATGGCTGAATCTCGTTGAGAGGTCTTACTCTGAGGCAGTGTGTGGAACAATCCCGATGGATTGGGAAGGCTCTGGACCTTCTAGAACATAGAACACCTCTGTCTTGACATCCCTCACCCTCCTTCACCCATGCTCACTCAAACTTTCCTCATAAGACATGCTGTCAACATCCCTTGGTGAACCTCCTCTGCAGCCTCCCTAAGGCAAACTTTAACTATTCTCCATATTATCCCTGGGTGATGGCTCACTTTGACATCAGAGAGTAGCTAAAATGATCTTGTTGTGGATTGTCAAACAGATAAATCCAGGGATAGTCCTGAGCACCTTCTTAAAACCAGAAGCTTCAGACCAAGAAGTTTATAGGATTATAAGGAGCATAGAGAGAGCTGACAGACAGTATCTTTCTCCCAAAGTTGAAATGTCTAACACCAGAGGGCATGCATTTTAGGTGAGAGGAGGTAATTTCAAAGAAGATGTGAGAGGCAATTTTTTTTTAAAAACACAGAGAGTGGTGGGTACTGGGAATGCCCTGCCTGGGGTGGAGGTAGAGGCAGACACATCAGGGACATTTAAGAGACGCTTAGCTAGGCACATGGACGTGAGGAAAATGGAAGGATATGGACTTTGTGCAGGGAGAAGGAATTAGTTTAGTTGACCATTTAATTATTAATTTACTTGCCTTGGCACAATATTGTGGGCTGAAGGGCCTGTTCCTGTGCTGGACTGTTCGATGTTCAATTGTCTTGTCTCGCTGTGTGAATTCACTCTCGTTCTTCTCTCTCTCTCCTAGGCTCCGAATGACAACCAGTCACAAAATGTAAGGCTTTCTTCTTCAATGGCACCTGCTTTCAAAGTGAATGCATATTTATGTGTGAATGATGGCAAGTTTTGCCCTGCACACCGTGACTGCCCTCACTGTGGTGATTAAACCTTTTACAGTTCAGGGTGGGTCGCCGGGAATTAATGTCACACAAAGGTTGCTCACCCTTAAATCGCCAATCAGTTCCACAAACCTCTGGTTAGAAACCGTCAAAGGTCAAAGTAAAGTTACAATCAAAGTATGTGTGTGTCATCATTTACAACTCTAAGATTCATTCTCTTGAAGCATTTACTACAAAATAATGAAATAAAATAGAATGTAGATTAAACGATACCTGCCAAAGACTGACAACCAAAGTGTGAAAGACAAATTGTGCATATTAACCAAACAACTAAACAATTGTGCAATTGATCAGCAAACATTTGCACAACCAAACAATTGTGCAAATAAGCCAAACAGCCAAAGTATGAAACAGGGAAACTGGGCAAACAACTTGAAGGCCTATACAGCTCATGGTCTCAATATTATTATCGATGTATTTATTATTTGCATGATTTGTCTTCTTTTGCACGTTTGTTGTTTGTCAGTCTTTGTTGGTGTATAGTTCTGATAATTACCAAGGTGACGATTGCCCAAGTGACAATTGCCGAGGTGATGAATGTGAAGGTGACGATTGCCGAGGTGATAATTGTCGAAGGGACGGTTATCAAGGTGACAATCACCGAGGTGACGATTGCCGAGGTGACGATTGCCGAGGTGATAATTGTCGAAGGGACGGTTATCAAGGTGACAATCACCGAGGTGACGATCACCGAGGTGACGATTGCCGAGGTGATAATTGTCGAAGGGACGGTTATCAAGGTGACAATCACCGAGGTGACGATTGCCGAGGTGATAATTGTCGAAGGGACGGTTATCAAGGTGACAATCACCGAGGTGACGATTGCCGAGGTGATAATTGTCGAAGGGACGGTTATCAAGGTGACAATCACCGAGGTGACATTTTCCAAGATGACAATCTCCGAGGTGACGATCTCCAAGGTGACGATTGCCCAAGTGACAATTGCCGAGGTGATAATTGTCAAAGGGACGGTTATCAAGGTGACAATCACCGAGGTGACGATTGCCGAGGTGACGATTGCCGAGGTGATAATTGTCGAAGGGACGGTTATCAAGGTGACAATCACCGAGGTGACGATTGCCGAGGTGACGATTGTCGAAGGGACGGTTATTTTCCAAGATGACAATCTCCGAGGTGACGATCTCCAAGGTGAGGATTGCCGAGGTGATAATTATAAAGGTGACAACCAATGAGGTAACAGTTGCTGAACTAACGTGTCTGTGTTTTTCTCCTCAGGAGAGTGACCGGGAGACGAGTTATAGTGAGTATCAGTTTTGCAGGTGATCTGTCCTGTGTGACAGACTGCAGAAATTAACTGTGCACATGTTGTGCTGAACTGGGCCCCCATCATACCTTGTTCCCAATCCCAAAACCTCATTTCTGTTCCTAATCGCAATCCCACCCTGACATCCAATTCCATTCAAATTCCCATTCCCACTCCTCCCAATTCCATTCCCAAACCCTACTTCCTGGTCGCAATCACATTGCCAAACCCCACCTCCTGGTCCCGATCCTATTCTCAAACACACTTCCCAGTCCTACTCCCATTCCCAAACCCCACTTGCTAAGATCAATCCCATTCCCAAAAACCCTTTCTGTTACCAAGCCCATTCACATGAATACGTGGCTTGAAAAATGGTGCAAGGGGGAGGGATTCAAATTTCTAGGGCATTGGAACCAGTTCTGGGGGAGGTGGGACTGGTATAAACAGGACAGTCTGCACCTGGGCTGGACTGGAACCAATGTCCTAGGGGGAGCGTTTGCTACTGCTGTTCAGGAGGATTTAAACTAATGTGGCAGGGGGATGGGAACAAGTGCAGAGAGACAGAGGGGTGTAAAAGAGGGCAGAAGCAAAAAGTAGTAAGGTGAAAAGTAAAAGTGGCAGGCAGGCAAATCCAGGGCAAAAAGCAAAAAGAGCCACTTTTCAACATAATTGTATAAGGGCTAAGAGTGTTGTAAAAACAAGCCTGAAGGCTTTGTGTGTCAATGCGAGGAGCATTCGTAACAAGGTTGATGAATTGAATGTGCAGATAGTCATTTATGAATATGATACAGTTGAGATCACAGAGACATGCCTGCGGGGTGACCAAGGATGGGAGCTCAACATCCAGAGATATTCAATATTCAGGAGGGATAGACAGGAAGGAAAAGGAGGTGGGGTAGCGTTGCTGGTGAGAGAGGAGATTAACGCAATAGATAGGAAGGACATTAGCCTGGAGGATGTGGAATCGATATGGGTAGAGCTGCATAACACTAAGGGGCAGAAAACGCTGGTGGGAGTTCTGTACAGGACACCTAACAGTAGTAGTGAGGTTGGGGATGGCATTAAACAGGAAATTAGAAATGCGTGCAATAAAAGAACAGTAGTTATAATGGGTGACTTCAATCTACATATAGACTGGGTGAACCAAATTGGTAAGGGTGCTGAGGAAGAGGATTTCTTGGAATATATGCAGGATGGTTTTCTGAAGCAACATGTCGAGGAACCAACTAGAGAGCAGGCCACTCTAGATTGGGTATTAAGCAATGAGGAAGGGTTAGTTAGCAATCTTGTCGTGCGAGGCCCCTTGGGTAAGAGTGATCATAATATGGTGGAATTCTTCATTAAGATGGAGAGTGACATAGTTAATTCAGAAACAAAGGTTCTGAACTTAAAGAAGGGTAATTTTGAAGGTATGAGACGTAAATTAGCTAAGATAGACTGGCAAATGATACTTAAAGGGTTGATGGTGGATATGCAATGGCAAGCATTTAAAGATCGCATGGACGAACTACAACAATTGTTCATCGCAGTTTGGCAAAAGAATAAACCAGGGAAGATAGTGCACCCGTGGCTGACAAGGGAAATTAGGGATCGTATCAAGTCCAAAGAAGAAACACATAAATTAGCAAAAAAAAAGCGGCACACCTGAGGACTGGGAGAAATTCAGAGACCAGTAGAGGAGGACAAAGGGCTTAATTAGGAAAGGGAAAAAAGATTATGAGAGAAAGCTGGCAGGGAACCTTTTTACTGACTGTAAAAGATTTTATAGATAAGTGAAAAGAAAAAGATTGGTCAAGACAAATGTAGGTCCTTTACAGTCAGAAACAGGTGAATTGATCATAGACATAGATCCAAAGACATGGCAGACCAATTGAATAACTATTTTGGTTCTGTCTTCACTAAGGAGGACATAAATAATCTTCTGGAAATAGTAAGGGACTGAGGGTCTAGTGAGATGGAGGAACTGAGGGAAATACATGTTAGTAGGGAAGTGGTGTTAGGTAAATTGAAGGGATTAAAGGCAGATAAATCCCCAGGGCCAGATGGTCTGCATCCCAGAGTGCTTAAGGAAGTAGCCCAAGAAATAGTGGATGCATTAGTGATAATTTTTCAAAACTCCTTAGATTCTGGATTAGTTCCTGAGGATTGGAGGGTGGCTAATGTAACCCCACTTTTTAAAAAAGGAGGGAGAGAGAAACCGGGGAATTATAGACCAGTTATAGACCAATTATAGACCCATCGGTGGTGGGGAAAATGCTAGAGTCGGTTATCAAAGATGTGATAACAGCACATTTGGAAAGAGGTGAAATCATCGGACAAAGTCAGCAGGGATTTGTGAAAGGAAAATCATGTCTGACGAATCTTATAGAATTTTTTGAAGGTGTAACTAGTAGAGTGGATAGGGGAGAGCCAGTGGATGTGGTATATTTGGATTTTCAAAAGGCTTTTGACAAGGTCCCACACAGGAGATTAGTGTGCAAACTTAAAGCACATGGTATTGGGGGTATGGTATTGATGTGGACAGAGAATTGGTTGGCAGACAGGAAGCAAAGAGTGGGAGTAAACGGGACCTTTTCAGAATGGCAGGCAGTGACTAGTGGGGTACCGCAAGGCTCAGTGCTGGGACCCCAGTTGTTTACAATATATATTAATGATTTAGACGAGGGAATTAAATGCAGCATCTCCAAGTTTGCGGATGACACAAAGCTGGGCAGTGATGTTAGCTGTGAGGAGGATGCTAAGAGGATGCAGGGTGACTTGGATAGGTTAGGTGAGTGGGCAAATTCATGGCAGATGCAATTTAATGTGGATAAATGTGAGGTTATCCACTTTGGTTGCAAGAACAAGAAAACAGATTATTATCTGAGCGGTGGCCGATTAGGAAAAGGGGAGGTGCAACGAGACCTGGGTGTCATTGTACACCAGTCATTGAAGGTGGGCATGCAGGTACAGCAGGTGGTGAAAAAGGCAAATGGTATGTTGGCATTCATAGCAAAAGGATTTGAGTACAGGAGCAGGGAGGTTCTACTGCAGTTGTACAAGGCCTTGGTGAGACTGCACCTAGAATATTGTGTGCAGTTTTGGTCCCCTAATCTGAGGAAAGACATTCTTGCCATAGAGGGAGTACAGAGAAGGTTCACCAGATTGATTCCTGGGATGGCAGGACTTTCATATGAAGAAAGACTGGATCGACTAGGCTTATACTCACTGGAATTTAGAAGATTGAGGGAGAATCTTATTGAAACATATAAAATTCTAAAGGGATTGGACAGGCTAGATGCAGGAAGATTGTTTCCAATGTTGGGGAAGTCCAGAACGAGGGGTCACAGTTTAAGGATAAAGGGGAAGCCTTTTAGGACCGAGATGAGGAAAAACACAGAGAGTGGTGAATCTGTGGAATTCTCTGCCACAGGAAACAGTTGAGTTGGATGATCAGCCATGATCATACTGAATGGCGGTGCAGGCTCAAAGGGCCGAATGGCCTACTCCTGCACCTATTTTCTATGTTTCTATGCTTGTACAAGCCCATTCCTCATCCCATACCCATTCCTCCTTCCTGCTCCCAATCCAATCCATACTCCCATTTTTTATCTATTCTCAATCCTCATTGCTGATCCCAAACCCAATGCCAAACTAGCTTCCCAATTGTAACTCAATAACTCTTCCTTTTCCCAATGCCATTCCAGACCTCTTTTACTTGTTTCCCCACTCCACTCCTGATCCGATGCCTCCAGTCTGATACAAAACATTTTCCAGTTGTAATGAAGACCCTTGTAAGCCATTCTTAGAATTTTGGAATAGGGTCCTGGATATAAAATGTCTGACTTCAGGAAATTGGAATTGTCTGAGTTTCATTGTAGAGTTGATGTCCGTCAGAAGAATCTCTGTCGCAGGATGTTGGAGTGGTAGGACCAGGGAATGAATACACAACATGATACTGGCAACTAAAAACCCTGGTCTGTAGACCGGGATCAGGGATCGGTATACAGGGAAACTCTGGTCTGTAGACCGGGATCAGGGATCGGTATACAGGGAAACTCTGGTCTGTTGACCGGGATCAGGGATCGGTATACAGGGAAACCCTGGTCTGTAGACCGGGATCAGGGATCGGTGTACATGGAAACCCTGGTCTGTAGACCAGAATCAGGGATCGGTATACAGGGAAACTCTGGTCTGTAGACCGGGATCAGGGATCGGTATACAGGGAAACTCTGGTCTGTAGACCGGGATCAGGGATCGGTGTACAGGGAAACTCTGGTCTGTAGACCGGGATCAGGGATCGGTATACAGGGAAACTCTGGTCTGTAGACCGGGATCAGGGATCGGTGTACATGGAAACCCTGGTCTGTAGACCGGGATCAGGGATCGGTATACAGGGAAACTCTGGTCTGTAGACCGGGATCAGGGATCGGTGTACATGGAAACCCTGGTCTGTAGACCGGGATCAGGGATCGGTATACAGGGAAACTCTGGTCTGTAGACCGGGATCAGGGATCGGTGTACAGGGAAACTCTGGTCTGTAGACCGGGATCAGGGATCGGTATACAGGGAAACTCTGGTCTGTAGACCGGGATCAGGGATCGGTGTACATGGAAACCCTGGTCTGTAGACCGGGATCAGGGATCGCTGTACATGGAAACCCTGGTCTGTAGACCGGGATCAGGGATCGGTATACAGGGAAACTCTGGTCTGTAGACCGGGATCAGGGATCGGTATACAGGGAAACTCTGGTCTGTAGACCGGGATCAGGGATCGGTGTACATGGAAACCCTGGTCTGTAGACCGGGATCAGGGATCGGTATACAGGGAAACTCTGGTCTGTAGACCGGGATCAGGGATCGGTGTACATGGAAACCCTGGTCTGTAGACCGGGATCAGGGATCGGTATACAGGGAAACTCTGGTCTGTAGACCGGGATCAGGGATCGGTGTACAGGGAAACTCTGGTCTGTAGACCGGGATCAGGGATCGGTATACAGGGAAACTCTGGTCTGTAGACCGGGATCAGGGATCGGTGTACATGGAAACCCTGGTCTGTAGACCGGGATCAGGGATCGCTGTACATGGAAACCCTGGTCTGTAGACCGGGATCAGGGATCGGTGTACATGGAAACCCTGGTCTGTAGACCGGGATCAGGGATCGGTATACAGGGAAACTCTGGTCTGTAGACTGGGATTAGGGATCGGTGTACATGGAAACCCTGGTCTGTAGACTGGGATTAGGGATCGCTGTACAGGGAAACCCTGGTCTGTAGACTGGGATTAGGGATAGGTGTACAGGGAAACCCTGGTCTGTAAACCGGCGTCAGGGATGGGAATACAGAGTGGAAAACTGGCATAGAAACCCAATGTGTTTTCTGTGTGTTTCCTGAGGGTATTAATGTGTGCTTGTGTGGGTGGTGAGAGTGTGTGTTTGTCTGTGGTGTGTGTGTTAATGTGTGCTTGTTACTGTTGGTGCAGACTGATTCCATTCATTCTCTTTACAGCAGAGTTCACAGCGGCCCCAGAGAAACCCCCGAGGAAGAACCCACCGGTGAGTGTCTGGAACGAAGCATGTGTATTCTTTAACAAACAACAGTTCAGCACAGCAACAGGCCCTGCAGCCCACAGTGGTGGGCTCAACGAATTACTGCTTTAAACAAATCTCTTCTGCCCAAACCATGTCCAGCTCCCTGCATTCTCTACATATCCACGTGTGCAGAACTAGAATATAAAAACAAGGATGTAATGCCGAGATTTCATAAAGCACTGGTGAGGCTTCACTAGGAATATTGTGAGCAGGTTTGGGTTTGTAAGAAGAGCTGTACCGAAACTGGAGAGGCTTCCAAAGAAGTTCACAGTAATGATTCCAGGATTGCACGGTCTGTCATATGAAGAGTGTTTGATGACTCTGGACCTGTACTCACTGGAATTCAGAAGAATGAGGGGCGACCTCATTGAAACCAATCGAATGGTGAAAGGCCTCAATAGAGTGGATGTGGAGAGGATGTTTCCGAATGGCATAGGTTCATGAGGTTAATTCCCGGGATGGCGGGACTGTCATATGTTGAAAGATTGGAGCGACTGGGCTTCTATACACTGGAATTTAGAAGGATGAGAGGGGATCTGATTGAAACATATAAGATTATTAAGGGATTGGACATGCTAGAGGCAGGAAACATGTTCCCGATGTTGGAGGAGTCCAGAACCAGAGGCCACAGTTTAAGAATAAGGGGTAGGCCATTTAGAATGAAGTTGAGGGAAAACTTTTTCACCCAGAGAGTTGTGGATCTATGGTATGCTCTGCCTCAGAAGGCAGTGAAGGCCAATTCTCTGGATGCTTTCAAGAAAGAGTTAGATAGAGCTCTTAAAGATAGTGGAGTCAAGGGATATGGGGAGAAGACAGGAACGGGGTACTGATTGTGGATGATCAGCCATGATCACATTGAAAGGCAGTGCTGGCTCGAAAGGCTGAATGGCCTACTCCTGCATCTATTGTCCTCCCCCTCTCAAGTTCAAGTTTAATTGTCACCATGAACACAGCCAAATGAGACAGCATTACTCTGAGGCCAAGGGGCAACACACAGTACCAACAGTCACACAGGCACATACAGAACAGAAAAGATAGCAAGCGCATATGTACAATTTCAGTAAAAAACAGTCATACCGACTCTGATGCCTCTCTCCAGGTGGCTGTAAATGGGCAACACCTCAGCTAGACACCTAGTCCTTGCTGTGACCAAGACCGCACAGCTCCCCCACCGTCTGCCAATAAATCAGTGAATGGGACATTGACAATGTCCAACAGGGTCTTGTGATCACAAGAAGAGCATCTGGAACGATCGCTCGCTGTTAGACTGCACACCGCCTCCGTGCACTGACTCCTCTCAGTGGGAGGCTGCAGCAGGTTCTCCACCAATTACCAACTCATTGACAGGGTACAAGTCCACTATTTTAAGTTCTTAACGTCCAGCAGGGTCTTGCAATTGTAAACAAATGCGATTCAATAGACTATAACAACTTGGGCCATACTTGGCCATACGAACCACAGAGGCCAAGGGCACCACCATCTTACTGGAGTACAAAATGAGCAGGGAATGGAGGGAAGTGGACTTTGTGCAGGCAGAGGGGAACATTGTGTAAGACAGACTGTTCCCCTCTCCATGTGTCCCACTCACCCACCAAAGAAGACTCAGAAGGTCTGAACCCTCACATTGAACCCCTTCCACCACTATCGTTGTCCGCTAGCATGCTGACCAAACCTTGGCCTGGCCAATCAAAAACCCTTCTGTGCTTTGCTCCCCCAGCTAATCCAGGCCGCTCCAACAGCCAACCTGGACCGGACTGACGACAAGGTCTACCCGCTAGTCATGGAACTGGTGAAGGCCGTGCTGCATCTGAAGAACCAGGTTTACAAGCTGCCAACCGATGAGTATGTCCAACTGGTGAAGGTACGTCTCAACACAGAGAGATCCTCAGTTCTGTAGAACGTCAGTGGGGAGGGGAGAGGTTCCAGAGGACTGGAGGGTTGCGGATGTTGTTCCCTTATTCAAGAAAGGGAGTAGAGATAGCCCAGGAAATTATAGACCTGTGAGTCTTACTTCAGTGGTTGGTAAGTTGATGGAACAGATCCTGAGAGGCAGGATTTATGAACATATGGAGAGGCATTATATGATTAGGAATAGTCAACATGGCTTTGTCAAATGCCTTACGAGCCTGACTGAATTTTTTGAAGATTTGGCTAAACACATTGATGAAGGAAGAGCAGTAGATGTAGTGTATATGGATTTCAGCAAAGCATTTGACAAGGTACCCCATACAAGGCTTATTGAGAAAATAAGGAGGCATGGGATCCAAGGGGACCTTGTTTTGTGGATCCAAAATTGGCTTGCTCACAGAAGGCAAAGAGTGGCTGTAGACGAGTCGTATTCTGCATGGAGGTCGGTGACCAGTGGTGTGCCTCAGGGATCTGTTCTGGGACCCCTACTCTTCCTCATTTTTATAAATGAACTAGATGAGGAAGTGGAGAGATGGGTTAGTATATTTGCTGATGATGCAAAGATTGGGTGTGGTGGATAGTGTGGAGGGCTGTCAGAGGTTACAGCGGGATATTGATAGGATTCAAAACTGGGCTGAGAAGTGGCAGATGGAGTTCAACCCAGGTAAGTGTGAAGTGGTTCATTTTGGTAGGTCAAATATGATGGCAGAATATAGCATTAATGGTAAGATACTTGGCAGTGTGGAGGATCAGAGGGATCTTGGGGTCCGAGTCCATAGGACACTCAAAGCAACTGCGCAAGTTGACTCTGTGGTTAAGAAGGCGTATGGTGTATTGGCCTTCATTAATCGTGGAATTGAATTTAGGAGCTGAGAGGTAATGTTGCAGTTATATAGGATCCTGGTCAGACCCCACTTGGAGTACTGTGCTCAATTCTGGTCGTCTCACTACAGAAAGGATGTGGAAACCATAGAAAGGGTGCAGAGGAGATTTACAAGGATTGTACCTGGATTGGGGAGCATGTCTTAAAGAATAGGTTGAGTGAACTCAGCCTTTTCTCCTTGGAGCGACAGAGGATGAGAGGTGACCTGATAGAGGTGTATAAGATGATGAGAGGCATTGATCGTGTGGATAGTCAGAGGCTTTTTCCTAGGGCTGAAATGGCTAATACGAGAGGGCACAGTTTTAAGGTGCTTGGAAGTAGGTACAGAGAAGTTGGGGTAAATGTTTTTCTGCAGAGAGTGGTGAGTGCGTGGAGGCAGATACAATAGGGTCTTTTAAGAGTACATGGAGCTTAGAAAAATAGAGGGCAATGGGTAACCCTAGTAATTTCTAAAGTAAGTGTATGTTTGGCACAGCATTGTGGGCCGAAGGACCAGTATTGTGCTGTAGGTTTTCTATGTTTCTATGTCTGTGTCTCGGCCTAAAACATTGAATATCTATTAATTTCCATCGATGCTGCCAGACCAAACTTCTCACTAGCTCACTAGCTAAAATGCTCACTAGCATTTTGTGTTTGGAGTATCGTCAGCTGGGTTATTTTTCATTGGGTGAACTTGTGGATCCAGGTAACTGAAATTGGGGAACTGAGTTGACAAGAAAAGAAGATTTGACAGGACCCCAGGCCATCAAGAAGGCAAATGGAATGTTGGCCTTCGTTGCTCGGGTGATTAAATTTTCAGAACAGGGAGGTTATGCTGCAACTGTACAGGGTACTGGTGAGGCCGCACCTGGAGTACTGTGTGCAATTCTGGTCTCCTTACTTGAGGAAGGATATACTGGCTTTGGAGGGGGTGCAGAGGAGGTTCACCAGGTTGATTTCAGAGATGAGGGGGTCAGACTATGCAGAGAGATTGAGTCGCCTGGGACTGACTCACTGGAATTCAGAAGAATGAGAGGAGATCTTATAGAAACATATAGAAGTATGAAAGGGATAGATAAAATAGAGGCAGGAAAGTTGCTTCCACTGGTAGGTGAGACTAGAACTAGGGGACATGGCCTCAAGATTCAGGGGAGTAGATTTAGGATGGAGATGAGGAGGAACTGCTTTTCCCGGAGAGTGGTGAATCTGTGGAATTCTCTGCCCAGTGAAGCAGTGGAGGCTACTTCAGTAGATATACTTAAGACAAGGATGGATAACCTTTTGCATAGTAGGGGAATTAGGGGTTATGGAGAAAAGGCAACTAGGTGGAGATGAGTCCATGGCCAGATCAGCCATGATCTTATTGAATGGCGGAGCAGGCTCGACGGGCCAGATGGCCTACTCCTGCTCCTATTTCTTACATTCTTATGTTTATAAGAGTTTGGCAGAATGAGGGAAGATTTGATAGAGGTATACAAAATTATAAGGGATATTCACAGGGTAACTGCAAGCAGGTTCTTTTTGCTGAGATTGGCTGAGCCTAGAAATAGAGGTCATGGGTTAAGGGTAAAAGGTGGAATATTTAGGGAGAACATGAATGGGACCTTCACTCAGAGAATAGAACGAGTGGTACAATATCAATACTTAAGAGAAGTTTGGGTAGAAACATGGATGGGAGGTGTATGAGGGCCATGGTCCAGGTTTGGGCACTGGTTGATGGGACTAGGCAGAATCACCGTTCGGTATAGCTAATGGGACAAAGAGTCTGTTTCTGTGTGGTACGTTTCTATGACTCAAAGACTCTATGAATGCTGATATTCTCCCTCCTGCATCCAGACAGTGGGGATGAAACTTCGCCAGCTGACCAGCAGTGTGGACGAGCTCCTGCCAAAACTGCCTGCCTCATCCCGGACAGAGGTGAGTTCCACCAGCTGCAACCCGTTATTTTTAACAAACTGAGAACTCACTTTGTTCCCGATCATTTTAAAAACCTTTGATACACATCCTGGAAACCAGAGATGCAGGAGAGAGGAACAGATGTGTGCTGCTGCTAGAAGTAAACCCACTCACGATGCAGGGCCTGGCATGCTGACCAACCTCCTTGCTACTGAAGTGTTTGGCTGAGCCCTCAGCTGGAGGAGCACACCCTCCACCTCACCCAGGCTAATGTGACCCTGTCTCACCTCCAACCTTCCCCCAACCACAATCTTCCCGTCCAAAGTGGGAATCTTTACCCAGCAAAGCTCCTCCTCCCAATTTCTGACCAGCCCATTTGCAGACTTCATTCCAACTCTGCACAGGGACAGAAAGAGGGGTGAGACAGGGGGAGGGGACGTGACAGGATGGGAGGCTGCTCGGCCCGATCTGTCCCTGGTATCCCTCATTCTAGCTGTGCGGCTGTGACTAACCACACAGCACTTCTGAGTACTCTAAGGGTCTCCCTGTTCCTCACTCTAGGGAGGGGTATGGAGGGTAGAGGAGACATCAGTCACAGGTCTGCTTCAGTCCTTTTTACAAAGGCAGCAATGAAAATAAACACGAGATTCTGCAGATGCTGGAAATAGAACATTACAGTCCCTTCAGCCCACAATGTTGTGCTGACCTTTTAACCTGCTCTAAGATCAATCTAACCCTTCCCTCCCCTATAACATAAGAACATAAGAACATAAGCTATAGGAGCAGAATTAAGCCATTCAGCCCATCAAGTCTGCTGTGCCATTCCATCATGGGTAATTTATTATCCCCTTCAACCCTGTTTTCCTGCATCTCCCCAAAACCTATCAGACTGCAGTGACTTTTCTCCACAGTTATTTGTGGTAATGGATTCCACAGATTCACTACAGTATGGAGTGGTCTTTTTCAGATCGAGGGCACCCAGAAGCTGCTGAACAAGGACCTCGCCGAGCTGATCAACAAGATGAAATTGGCCCAGCAGAATGCCGTCACCTCACTGAGGGATGAATGCAAAAAGCAGATGCTGACGGCAGCCCACACGCTGGCTGTGGACTCCAAGAACCTGATGGATGCCGTGGACCAGGGCCGTGTGCAGATCGGAGAGGCCAAGCCCATCTCTAACTGAGGAGGCGGCGGGAGGGTGAGGGGTGTGGGGAGACCCGCCTGGTCTTGGTCTGGACACAGAACTGGCCGCCTTTGTTTGGAGGGCTTCTTCTCGTCTATCTGACCCCGTTTAGTATTTAACTCGTGTGGCACTGTGCCTGGTGGTACCTGCGTTTTCTCAGACGTTTCCTCACACAATGCTATCTGGAATCTTCAGGCACATTAGGAAATGGTTAAACAGGATGTGCTTGACTTGGATTAACCGAAGGTACCAGGCACCGTCTGGCAAAGCTGCAGCTGAGGTTTCACAAAACGTGGAGAATCTGGTAAATTGCTCAGTCGGTGGAGGTGGCAACGGTTGTGTTGTTCTGATGTGGAATAGCTTACTGTTCATTCCTCTGTCCTGTGCACAAATAGATTGAAAAAGACTCTAGTCGTGCTCTGTGATCAGTTCATGAGCCTTCCCTTATTCCCATGATCCACTACCCTCTCCTTTCAGATTCCACCACCCACCCACACTTGGTCTCGCTTATCACCCGTCAGCTTGTACTCCTCTCCCTCCACCCACCCACCTTCCCCCTCACCCGGTCTCACCTTGTTCTGCCCCTCCTCCCTCCACCCACCCACCTTCCCCCTCACCCGGTCTCACCTTGTCCTGCCCCTCCTCCCTCCACCCACCCACCTTCCCCCTCAACCGGTCTCACCTTGTCCTGCCCCTCCTCCCTCCACCCACCCACCTTCCCCCTCACCCGGTCTCACCTTGTTCTGCCCCTCCTCCCTCCACCCACCCACCTTCCCCCTCACCCGGTCTCACCTTGTCCTGCCCCTCCTCCCTCCACCCACCCACCTTCCCCCTCACCCGGTCTCACCTTGTCCTGCCCCTCCTCCCTCCACCCACCCACCTTCCCCCTCAACCGGTCTCACCTTGTCCTGCCCCTCCTCCCTCCACCCACCCACCTTCCCCCTCACCCGGTCTCACCTTGTCCTGCCCCTCCTCCCTCCACCCACCCACCTTCCCCATCACCCGGTCTCACCTTGTCCTGCCCCTCCTCCCTCCACCCACCCACCTTCCCCCTCACCCGGTCTCACCTTGTCCTGCCCCTCCTCCCTCCACCCACCCACCTTCCCCCTCAACCGGTCTCACCTTGTCCTGCCCCTCCTCCCTCCACCCACCCACCTTCCCCCTCGCCCAGTCTCACCTTGTCCTGCCCCTCCTCCCTCCACCCACCCACCTTCCCCATCACCCGGTCTCACCTTGTCCTGCCCCTCCTCCCTCCACCCACCCACCTTCCCCCTCACCCGGTCTCACCTTGTCCTGCCCCTCCTCCCTCCACCCACCCACCTTCCCCCTCGCCCAGTCTCACCTTGTCCTGCCCCTCCTCCCTCCACCCACCCACCTTCCCCATCACCCGGTCTCACCTTGTCCTGCCCCTCCTCCCTCCACCCACCCACCTTCCCCCTCAACCGGTCTCACCTTGTCCTGCCCCTCCTCCCTCCACCCACCCACCTTCCCCCTCACCCAGTCTCACCTTGTCCTGCCCCTCCTCCCTCCACCCACCCACCTTCCCCCTCACCCGGTCTCACCTTGTCCTGCCCCTCCTCCCTCCACCCACCCACCTTCCCCATCACCCGGTCTCACCTTGTCCTGCCCCTCCTCCCTCCACCCACCCACCTTCCCCATCACCCGGTCTCACCTTGTCCTGCCCCTCCTCCCTCCACCCACCCACCTTCCCCATCACCCGGTCTCACCTTGTCCTGCCCCTCCTCCCTCCACCCACCCACCTTCCCCCTCGCCCAGTCTCACCTTGTCCTGCCCCTCCTCCCTCCACCCACCCACCTTCCCCATCACCCGGTCTCACCTTGTCCTGCCCCTCCTCCCTCCACCCACCCACCTTCCCCCTCACCCGGTCTCACCTTGTCCTGCCCCTCCTCCCTCCACCCACCCACCTTCCCCCTCACCCGGTCTCACCTTGTCCTGCCCCTCCTCCCTCCACCCACCCACCTTCCCCCTCACCCGGTCTCACCTTGTCCTGCCCCTCCTCCCTCCACCCACCCACCTTCCCCCTCACCCGGTCTCACCTTGTCCTGCCCCTCCTCCCTCCACCCACCCACCTTCCCCATCACCCGGTCTCACCTTGTCCTGCCCCTCCTCCCTCCACCCACCCACCTTCCCCCTCGCCCAGTCTCACCTTGTCCTGCCCCTCCTCCCTCCACCCACCCACCTTCCCCATCACCCGGTCTCACCTTGTCCTGCCCCTCCTCCCTCCACCCACCCACCTTCCCCCTCACCCGGTCTCACCTTGTCCTGCCCCTCCTCCCTCCACCCACCCACCTTCCCCCTCACCCGGTCTCACCTTGTCCTGCCCCTCCTCCCTCCACCCACCCACCTTCCCCCTCGCCCAGTCTCACCTTGTCCTGCCCCTCCTCCCTCCACCCACCCACCTTCCCCATCACCCGGTCTCACCTTGTCCTGCCCCTCCTCCCTCCACCCACCCACCTTCCCCCTCACCCGGTCTCACCTTGTCCTGCCCCTCCTCCCTCCACCCACCCACCTTCCCCCTCACCCGGTCTCACCTTGTCCTGCCCCTCCTCCCTCCACCCACCCACCTTCCCCCTCACCCGGTCTCACCTTGTATTCACTCACATCTCCCCACCTTCCTATTCTGGCTTCTTCCCCACTTCCCTCTCAACCCAAAAGGTCGACTGTTTATTCTTCTCCACAGATGCTGCCTGACCTGCTGAGCTCCTTGTGTGTGTTGCTTAGATTTCCAGCATCTGCAGAACCTTCCCTCTTCCTATAAAGGCAGGCTCAGGCAAGAATGTGAAGACAGCAGAAGAGGTGCCTGCTCCTGCCGATCAATGATGCTGAATCATTTTAATGGACCATCCAATCAGAAATGTGATCATTGAAACGCAGGAAGATGGAGCCTGCTCAGGTGGTCAGCCTGGATGAGTTGGGCTGAAGGGCCTGTTCTTCTACTGTGTAATTACGTGAGGTAGAATTGTTCACTGTAGAAAGAGGCCAGGGTAACGTAGCAGTCAATGAGATGCAGTTTCAGCTCGGGGTATTGAGTTCAGAATTCAGTCCCAGTGTTCTCTGTAGGACTTTGTACATTCTCCCCATGACCACATGGGTTTTCCCAAGTGCTCTGGTTATCTCCCACAGTCCAAACACGTACCTGTTAGTAGGCCAATTGGTCATTGTAAATTGTCCAGTGATTGGGCTAGGGATAAATCAGGCTTGTCAGGAGTTGCTGGGTGACACGATTCGATCAGCCAGAAGGCACTGTTCCACGTTGTATCTCGAAATAAATCAATTTGGCCACACTGACACTGGGCACCCACCCATGTGTATCATTCCTCAGGTCCCGATTCAGAAACAGCTCTGACACTGGGCACCCACCCATGTCAATCCCCCCTCAGGTCCCGATTCAGAAACAGCTCTGACACTGGGCATTCGCCCATGTGTATCATTCCTCAGGTCCCGATTCAGAAACAGCTCTGACACTGGGCAGTCGCCCATGTGTATCATTCCTCAGGTCCCGATTCAGAAACAGCTCTGACACTGGGCACTCGCCCATGTGTATCATTCCTCAGGTCCAGATTCAGAAACAGCTCTGACACTGGGCAGTCGCCCATGTGTATCATTCCTCAGGTCCCGATTCAGAAACAGCTCTGACACTGGGCACTCGCCCATGTGTATCATTCCTCAGGTCCAGATTCAGAAACAGCTCTGACACTGGGCAGTCGCCCATGTGTATCATTCCTCAGGTCCCGATTCAGAAACAGCTCTGACACTGGGCACCCACCCATGTCAATCCCCCCTCAGGTCCCGATTCAGAAACAGCTCTGACACTGGGCACCCACACATGTGTATCATTCCTCAGGTCCCGATTCAGAAACAGCTCTGACACTGGGCACCCACCCATGTCAATCCCCCCTCAGGTCCTGATTCTGATACAGCATTGAATAGGCCCTTGCAGCCTCTCAAACCTCACTGCCAGCAACCCCCGATTTAATCCTGGTCTAATCAGGGAACTAATTACAATGAGCAGTTCACCTACCTGGTCTGTCTGGGAGGAAAGCAGAGTACTCGGTGAGAGCCCACGTATTCCATGGGGAGGGCGAACAGAGTTTCCTGACAGAGGTCTCCGGAATTGAAAGCCGGGATTTCAGAAAAACCAAGAATTCCATGGGGAGGGCGAACATAGGTTTCTGACAGAGGACTCCGGAATTGAACCACAAGCTCTGATGTCCAGAGCTGTGATGGTGTCACACTAACCGCTATGCTAGATGGTTCACGTAGATTGAAACACAGTGAAATGCATCATTTGTGCTAATGGCTCAGGGATGTGCTGTGAGCAGCCTGCAGGTGCCATCACACATTGCAACACCAACATAACATTCCCACAATGTTCAACAGTACTATACAAGCAATGAGAACAGCACAACAAGCCCCTTTCCCACCCATACACACATATAGACAGGCCCCAAACCCCAGAGCAGGCCACCTCTGGGCCTCCAGTTCTTGGCCTTGGTTTCTCAGTCTTAAAGACATCGGGCTTCTGACTCCTGGACAAACAGGCCAGAAGCTCGGACCCAAGGGCTTCCACACAACCACTTGACCCAAGCACCTTAGCCCAGGTGATTCACCTCTACTTCGACACACCTGCACTGCCGTCAGTGACCGAGATGCCAGCATCCACTGCAAGGCAGTGCGTATTAGAGTAATGAGGGAGAATTTCTTCAGCTGCAGGGTGGTGAACCTGTGGAGTTGGTTGCCACAGGCGGCTGTGGAGGCCGAGTCATTGAGTATATTTAAAGTGGAGATTGATAGGTTCGTGACTAGTCAGGGTGTCAAAGGATATGGGCAGAAGGCAAAAGAATGGGATAATAAATCAGCCATGACTGAATCGGCTAATACTTCTGTGTCGGATGTCCTCTCCCTCACGTGGAAATGTTCCCTGCAGCCTGATTATCCATAACCCTCATAAGACCATAAGGCGCAGGAGCAGAATTCGGCGATTCAGCCCATTGAGTCTGCTCCGTCACTCCATCACGGCTGATTTATTGTTGCTTCTTTATGTTTTCCCATTACAAAATGGAATTGAACATAACAGCAGTTGGCGGATGTTGTGCCGTATTGTACAGGGAAGTGTTGAGACCACACCAGCAGCACTGTCCTCCTCAGTTAGGGAAGAGGAGGCTTGACCAGACTGACAGTGAATGGACAGGTTGTCTTCCAAGGGAAGGGTGGGCTGGCTGGGCTTGTACCCATGGAGTTCCAAGGGTGAGAGAGGACAGGATTACAGTGCATCATACCCTCATCTCCTCACCTATCCCCCCTACCGTCCCTTTCTCCCATGGTCCATTCTCCTCTCCTATCAGATTCCTTATTCAGACCAGTACCTTTTCACCTATTCCTTCCCAGCTACCCATCTATTACTTCATTTCCCCTTCCCTACCCATCCGCCTTCCCCCTCAGCTGGTCCCACCTATCACAGTCAGCATGTACTTCTTCCCCTCCTCTGATCTTCTTATTCTGCTCCCTGGTCAGCTGAGTTCCTCCAGTGTTTTCTGTGTGTTGCTTTGGACTGCAGCATTAGACCATAAAATATAGGGGCAGAATTAGGCCACTTGGCCCATTGAGTCTTCTCCGTATTTCCATAAAGATGCTGAGGGGTCTTGGCAGAGTCGATGAATCTGCAATCCATACAAATCCTGGAAGAATCTAGAACCAGGGTTCGCAGGTTTGTCTAGAACCAGTTCAAATGGAGCAGAATCTAGAACCAAGGCTCACTGATTCATCTAGAACCTGTGCTCACTAATTCAATTGGAACTATTGCTCACTGGCTCAACACGTGAGGATGCCTGTTTGACTTGAGATAAAGGGAACCTGTTTCAGTTGACATATAATCTACGGAACTCACTTCCTCAAGGGGCAACAAAGCAGAATGAGATTAAGTGTACTTGTCACATGTACATTGATATACATGGTTAAATGTGTTGTTTGCATGAAGGACCGACTCTCTGAGGATGTGCTGACAGTTTGCAAGAGTCACTGCACTTCCATGCCTGTCCACAACTTACTACCTCTAACCTTATGTCTTTGAAATGTGGGAGCCCATGTGGTGATGAGAACATACAAACTCCCTGTAAGCAGTGGCAGGAATTGAGCCCGGGCTGCTGGCGCTGGAAAGCATTATGTTAACTGTGCTGCCACACGTTACTAAGGTGAAGGTCAGTAGAATGAGGGGTGAAAAGTGACTGGAGATATCTCATCACATCAGACATGAACGCTTTATCTTTCTCAGCTGTGACCCCTCCTAACCTCCCTACTCCACGGACAACAGGCCCAGCACCAGAACGACAACAGTTAGAACAGAGATGGCAGGTGTGCTGGAAGCAGTTGGCAGGTAGGGTGCTCAGGTAAAAAAGCCAGACCAACCAGAGAAGGTGAGACATAGGGCACTGAAAAGGGCAGAAGAACAGAGGGATCTGGGAAGACAGATCAATAATCCTTCAAGATGGTGTCACAGGTACATACGGGCATAAAGAAAGCTTTTGAACCAGTGGCATTCAGAGATCGAAGTACTAAGAACTGGAGTTGAGATGTTATATTGAGGTTCTATAACATTGGGGCCTAATTTGGAGTATTGTGTGCAGTTCTGGTCACCTACCTACAGGAAGTTTGTAAGTAAGATGGAAAGAGGACAGAGAAAATTTACAAAGATGTTGCTAGGATTTGAGGACCTGAGTTACAGGGAACGGCTGAAGAGGTTGTGGCTTTATTCCCTGGCATGGAGGAGAATGAGGGAGATTTGATTCAGGTACAAGAGTTATGAGGGGTATAGAGAGGGAAAATACAAGCAGGGATTTTTCATTCAGGTCCAGTGAGACTACAAGAGGATATGGGTTAAGGGTGAAAGGTCTTCACGCAGAAGGTGGTGTGAGTGTCCAACACAAGTGGCAGAAGTAGGTGAAACCACAAAATGAAGACAGATATGGAAAGGTACATGGATGGGAGGGTATCAGAGAGACGTGGTCTGGGGACAGGTAGGGTGATAGATTGTAACATATTAGATGGGCCAAAGGGTCTGCCACGGTGTTTAATGGCTCTAGGACTCTAGCAGGGGTGTGATGCTGGGGATATACAAGATGTGCTGGCACTGGAGAGGGTCCAGAGGAGATTCACAAGGATGATTCCAGGAATGAAAGGGTTATTATGAGGAACATTTGATGGCTCTGTGTCTGTACTCGCAAGAATTCAAAAGGATGAGGTGGGGAATCACATTGAAAACTTTTCAATGTTGAAAGGCCTCGATAGAGTAGATGTGGAAAGGATGTTTCCCAGAGTGGGAGAGTAAACAAAAAGGCACAGCTCAGGATAGAGGGGAGCCTATACAAAACAAAGATGCAGAGAAGTTTCTTTAGCCAGAGTCTGGTGAATTTGTGGAATCTGTTGCCATGGGTAGCTGTGGAGGCCAAGTCGATAATTGTATTTAAGGCAAAGATTGATATTATTTATTGGACATGGCATCAAAGGTTACGGGGAAAAGGCTGTGAAATGGGGTTGAGGAGGAAACAAAGGATCAGCCATGACTGAATGGCGGAGCAGACTCGATGGACCAAATGGCCCAATTCTTATGGTTTGATGGACTTTTCAAATGAGAGGCTGCCGAATGATCAGTGATGCATCAGAGAATCAATATACCAGGGGAAAATACAGTATGACCATGTAATATGTCAAATCACATGGAAAAAACACAATGTGACCAGGTAATTCATCGATATACCAGGGGTAAAACACAATGTGACCATGTAATATGTGATACCCCCAGTGTAAAAACAGAATGTGACTTGAGGCAAGGATTCAATCGATGGGTCAAATGGCCTACTTCAGCTCCTCTGTTTTATGGTCTCCACCAGGGACTTGCATGGCCGACAGTAGTGCAAACTGACATGACGAAGGAAAGCCTGAACACCACCAAGACCAAAAGTGGGTTTGTCTTGGTCAGACAGAGGTGGAGGGTCTTCATTGCTGCCCTAAACACCAGCAGTGGTTTAAAACCACTAGTGGTTCTCCAGATGCTGGAGGAACTCAGCAGGTCAGGCAGTGTTTATGGAGGGGAATACACATTTGATGATAAGACCCTTCATGTGTAAATTGAAGGAGAGGAGGATTTCAAAGTGACCCTAGGGAGAACTTCACACAGATATACACCGTAATGATCAGATCTGTATGAACAGTGTGCAAGACAAGCTTTCCACTCTGTCTTACTACATGAGATATAGGACCCTACCGCACAGAAACAGGCCCTTCAGCCCATCTCTCCATTGTTGTCCCATTGACCTGCACCTGGACTATCGCCTTCCATGCATCTCCTATCCATGCGCTGTATCGATTCATAGTTTCCGTAAATGTTTAAATTAGCATGTAACAATTTTAAAACAACACGCACACAAATTGCTAGAGGAACGCAGCAAGTCAGGCTGTTACTACAGAAATGAATAAACTGTGAATGTTTTAGGCTAACGCATTCCATCGGGACTGGAAAAGAAAGGGGAAGATCCCAGAATTGAAAACACGGCGGGAGGGGCAGGAGGCCGGTTGGAAGGGACAGGTGAAGCCAGGTGGGTGGGAAAGGGAAAGGGCTGGAGAGTGAACAGTGGGAGAATGGGAAGGAGGGGTAATGGGAGGTGATATGCAGGTGAGAAGAGGTAAAAGACCAGAGTGGGGAATAGAAGATGGAAGGGGAGGGAATTTTTTTTTTTAACTGGAATGAGAAATTGATAATTTTGCCATCGGGTTGGAGGCTTCCCATACAGAATAGAAGGTGTTGCTCTGCCACCCCAAAGGTGGCACGAGAGGAGGTCATGGACGTCAGAATGGAAATGGGAATTAACTGCTTGGCCTCTGGGAAGTTCTGCTTTTGGGGGATGGAGCGGGGATGTTTGACAAAGCCGTCCTGCACTGTACAATTGGTCACCGCAATGTAGATTAGGCTACACCAGGAGCCCTAGACAGAATAGACAACCCCAGCAGATCCATAGATGAAGGGTTGCCTGTTTGTGGCGCTGAATGGTGGTGAGGGAGTTGGTGATTGGACAGGTGTAGCACTTTGGCCACTTGCAAGGAGGGACAAGGGAATTACAGAGGGAGCAATCCCTGGGGAAAGCGATGGGGGAGGGATGTAAAGATATGTTTAGTGGTAGAATCCCTTTGGAGATGGCAGAAGCTGTGGAGAATAATGTGTCGGATGCGAAGGCTGATGGCTTGATAGATAAGGACATGAGGAGCTCTATCATTAAGATGTCAGGAAGACAGGGTGAGCACAGATGTTTGGAAAATGGTGAAGGCAGCATTAGTTGTGTAGAAGGGAAAACCTGTTCTTTGAAGAAGGAGGATATCTCTGATGTTCTGGAAAGGAAAGATTCGTCCTGGGAACAGAAGCAGTGGAGGTGAAGGAACTGAGAAAGGGAATAGCATTTTTAAAGGAGTTAGGGTGGGAAGGGGTACAGTCAAGATAACTGTGGGAATTGCTAGGTTTACAATAGACAATAGATAATAGACAATAGGTGCAGAAGTAGACCATTCGGCCCCTCAAGTCTGCACCGCCATTCTGATATCATGGCTGATCATTCACTATCAATACCCAGTCCCTGCCTTGTCCCCATATCCCTTGATTCCCCTATCCATCAGATATCTATCCAGCTACTTCTTGAAAGCATCCAGAGAATTGGTCTCCACCGTCTTCCGAGGCAGTGCATTCCACACCTCCACAACTCTCTGGGAGAAGAAGCTCTTCCTCAACTCTGTTTTAAATAACTGACCTCTTATTCTCAATCCATGCCCTCTGGTACTGGACTCTCCCAACATCTGGAACATATTTCCTGCCTCAATCCTATCAAATCCTTTAATTATCTTAAACGTTTCAATCAGATCCCCTCTCAATCTCAATTCCAGCGTATACAAGCCCAATCTCTCCAATCTCTCTGCGTAATACAGCCCTGCCATCCCAGGAATCAACCTAGTGAATCTACGCTGCACTTCCTCAATTGCCAGAATGTCCTTCCTTAAACCTGGAGACCAGAACTGTACACAATATTCCAGGTGTGGTCTCACCAGGGCCCTGTACAAATGCAAAAGGACATCCTTGCTCTTGTACTCAATTCCCCTTGTAATGAAGGCCAACATTCCATTTGCCCTCTTCACTGCCTGTTGCACTTGCTCATTCACCTTCATTGACTGGTGAACTAGGACTCCTAGGTCTCTTTGCATTTCTCCCTTACCTAACTCGACACCGTTCAGACAATACTCTGCCCTCTTGTTCCTGCTTCCAAAGTGGATAACTTCACATTTATTCACATTGAATGACATCTGCCAAGTATCTGCCCACTCACTCAGCCTATCCAAGTCTCCCTGTATTCTCCTAACGTCCTCTTCGCATGTCACACTGCCACCCAGTTTAGTATCGTCAGCAAACTTGCTGATATGGTTTTCAATGCCCTCATCTAAATCATTGACATAAATCGTAAAGAGCTGTGGTCCCAATACAGAGCCCTGTGGTACCCCACTAGTCACCTCCAGCCAGTCCGAGAAACACCCATTCACTGCTACCCTTTGCTTTCTATCTGCCAACCAGTTTTCTATCCATGTTGAAACCCTGCCCCCAATGCCATGAGCTCTGATTTTACTCACCAATCTCCTATGTGGCACCTTATCGAATGCCTTCTGAAAATCTAGGGACACAACATCCACTGGCTTACCCTCATCTAACATCCTTGTTACACCCTCAAAAAACTCCAACTGATTAGTCAAGCATGATTTGCCCTTGGTAAATCCATGCTGGCTCGGCCTAATCCTATTTCTGCCATCTAGATATGCCACTATTTCGTCCTTAATAATGGACTCAAGCATCTTCCCCACGACTGACGTTAGGCTAACTTACAAATGATATCAGGTGACAGTTTGTCTGCAGACATGGACACAGATTGAGAAAGGGGAGGGAGTTGTCAGAAATGGATCAAGTAAATTTAAGGGCAATGAGGAAGATGGAGGCAAAGCTGATGAAATTAAACTCCGCATGGGTGCATGAAGCAGCACCAATGCAGTCGTCAATGTAGCAGAGGAAGAGTTGGGGTGTATTACTGTGGAACGTTCGTAACATGGACTGTTCTACATAGCCAATGAAGAGACAGAGTTGGCAGCAATGCCATTCTATTCCATCATCTAAGTCATTGATATATAGTATAAAAAGGAGGAAACACCAACACTGACCCCTGCGGAACACCACTAGTCACTGGCAGGCAACCAGAAAAGGATCCTTCTATTCCCACTCGCTGGCTCCTACCAATCAGCCAATGCTCTAACCATGTTAGTAACTTTCCTGTAATACCTTGGGCTCTTAACTTGGTAAGCATCCTCATGTGTGGCTGCTTGTCAAAGGCCTTCCAAAAGTCCAAATATACAACATCCACTACATCCCCTTTATCTATCCTTCTTGTAATCTCATCAAAAAGTTCTAACAGGTGTGTCAGGCAGGATTTTCCCTGAAGGAAACCATGCTGACTTTGTACTATCTTGTCCTGTGTCACCAAGTACTCCATCACCTCATCATTAACAATTGACTGCAATCTTCGCAACCACTGTGATCAGGCTAAATGGTCTCTAATTTCCTTTCCAAGAGTGGAGTGGAGGGACACTTGCAATTTTCCAGTCCTCTGGCATCGTGCCAGAGTCCAATGATTTTTGAAAGATCATTTCTAATGCTTCTTCGGTTGTCCATTGGAATCTGATGACAACATCCACTCCTTTAACAGTGAGATCTTTGATGACTATACAGTCCTATCCTGGACCCACAAGCTCTATTGCAGGTGGGGCATGTATATGTGGTAGTGATGGCAACCATGGCTGCATTTCTCCTGGCTCTCTTCTGCTGTCTTCTGGTTGTTCTTTCCATCTCCAGAATATGAACCCCATCCCTACACAGCTGTCGCAAGTGTTACGGTCAGCAGCAACATCCTCCAGGTCCTCAGGTCTGATCCTACACTTTCTAATGCTACCTCTTTCCAAACCCTAGGGTGCACTTCATCTGGTCCAAATGATTTATGTACCCTTAGGTCTTACAGGTTTTTGAGCACCTTCTCTCTTGTAATAGTAACTGCACCCACTTCTCTTCCCTCACACCCTTCAACATCTGGCACACTTAGTGTCTTCCACAGTGAAGGCTGCTTCAAAACACTCCAATTAGTTCATCTGCCATCTCTTTGTCACCCGTTAAAATTTCTCTGGCCTCATTTTCTTACGGTCCTATATCCACTCATCTCTTTTTTTTACATACTTGAAAAAGCTTTTACTATGCATTTTGATATTGTTTGCTAGCTTGCTTTCATATTTCATCTCTTCCCTCCTAATGATTCTTTTAGTTGCTCTCTGTAGGTTTTTAAAAGCTTCCCAATCCTTTTAATTACTGCAAATTTTTGCTGTGTTGTTTGCCCTCTCTTGTTTTTACATTAGTTTTCACTTCCCTTGTCAGCCACTGTTGTGCTATTTTGCAATTTGACTATTTTTGTTTTTGGAATACGTGTGTCCTGCACCTTCCTCATTTTTCCCAGAAACCTATGCCATTGCTGCTCTGCTGACATTCCTGCCAGCAGCTCCTTCCAATTTACTTTGGCCAACTCCTCTCTCGTACCACTGTAATTTCCCTGACTCCACTGAAATACTGCAACATCAGATTTTACTTTCCCCCTGTCAAATTTCAAGTTGAACAAGTTGATCACTAGTTCCTAAGGGTTCTTTTACCTTAAACATAGAAATAGCCTACAGCACAAAGCTGTGCCGAACATGTCCTTACCTCAGAACTACCTAGGCTTACCCATAGCCCTCTTTTTTTCTAAGCTCCATGTAGCCATCCAGGACTCTCTTAAAAGACTCTATCTATCCACCTCCACCACTACCACCGGCAGCCCATTCCACGCACTCACCACTCTCTGCGTAAAAAAAAAAACTAACTTGCCCCAACATCTCCTTAATCGCCTCCGGTTCATTCCATAACACCCAATCCAGTGTAGCTGATCCCCTGGTCGGCTCAATGACAAAATGCTCTAAAAAGCCATCTCGTAGGCATTCAACAAACTCACTCTCTCGTGATCCATTACCAATCCGATTTTCCCCAATCGACCTGCTTTTATAAATCTCTCATGACTATACCCTTTTGATCTGCCTTTTCTATTTCCTGTTGTAAGCTGTGGTCACATCCCAGCTACTGTTGGGAGGCCTGTATATAACTGCCATCAGGGTCCTTTAACCCTTGCAGTGTTTTAACTCACCACAGAAGGATTCAACATCTTACAATCCTATGTCATAGCTTTCTACTTATATGATGCCATTCTCTACCAGTAGAGCCACACCACCCCCTCTGCCTACCTTCCTATCCCTCTGATACAACGTGTAACCCTGGACATTCAGCTCCCAACTACAACCATCCTTCAGCCACGATTCAGTGATGGCCCCTACATCACACCTGACAATCTGTAACAGTGCAATAAGATCATCTACCTCATTTCCTATACTCTGTGCATTGAGATACAACACTTTGTGTACTATATTTGCTACCCTTTTTGATTCTGCATCCCTAATGCACTGATACTCACCCTGCTGGCTGCTATTTTGTCCCATCACCTGCCTCCCCTTCCTGACTGCCGGCTATCTTTGCTTCTTTATCCATTCACCCTATCCTGAGTCCCTTCACTCTGATTCCCACCCCTCTGCCAGATTAGTTTAAACCCTCCCAACAGCTCTAACAAACCTGCCCACGAGAATATTTGTCCCCCTCGGGTTCTGGTGAAACCCGTCACTTTTGAACAGGTCATACCTCCCCCAGAAGAGATCCCAATGATCCAAGAACCTGAAGCCCTGCCCCCTGCACCAGCTTCTCAGCCACACATTTATCTGCCAAATCACCCTGTCTCTACCCCCACTGGCACGTGACACAGGTAGCAATCCAGAAATTACTACCCTAGAGGTCCTGCTTCTCAGCTTTTGACCTAGCACTCTGAATTCTCTTTTCAGGACCTGTTTGTTTTTCCTTCCTAGGTCACAGAACTCAGAAAACCTACAGCACAATACAGGCCCTTCAGCCCACAATGCTGTGCTGAACATGTACTTACTTTAGAAATTACCTTTGGGGTAATTATCTCCTCACTCTCCTGTGCAGAGCGAAGATCATCCAGCTGCTCCTCCAGATCCCCAACATGGTCTTCGAGGAGCTGCGGCCGGATGCACTTCACACTGATGTAGTTCCCCGGGAGACTCTGGGTCTCTCAGGACTCCAACATCCAGAACACACAACGGACATTATTCTGCACTTGGTACAGTAAGAGAAAACAGAAAGGGAACATTACAGAAACTTACCCAGAGCCGATGCCTCCTTTGAGTCTAATCCTGACACTCCTACTCACCACTGGCCTACTCCCAACAATGGCCACCGTGCTTGTCCTTTCTGTACTTTTAAACCTGACCTGCGAGAAACCGTGTCGTTGTGGCCTGCTCTTGCCACTGTTTGGGTGGGCACTGTGGTCAGCATGGTCTGGTTGAGTCAAAGAGCCTCTATCTGTCCTGTTTTGCTCTACCAGGTCAGCAAGCTTGTGTAGTTGTCACCAGTAACCAGGTTTAGTTCCTGCTGCCGTCTGTATGTTCTCTCCATGACTGTGGGTTTCCTCCGGGTGTTCCGGTTTCATCCCCAAGACGTGTGGGTTAGTAGGTTAATTGGTCACACGCGAGTTACTGGGAGGTGTGGTTTCTTGGGCTGAAAGACTCTGCTGCCGTGGTCTAGCTCTAAAACAAATAAATACATGTGCTGTGTGACACTGAAATCTTGGAGGGGGGTGGGGGAAGGTCCTTGCTGAGCGTTATTGGACACACTGGTTACATCGTTACCACTGCCTGTCATTGAAAAAGCCAGTGTTGTAACGCTTTCCCTTCACGGAGATCAAACAACGAGTAAGCTCAGCATGCAGTCAGGTCAGCACGCTGATGAACAAAGGCACTCAACTCCAAGAGGAGAATCGAGTAGTACGCACGGACACGGGGAAAGGCCAGCACACGAGGAGGTCACTCTGCTCGCCTGAGCACGCAGAGCCCAGTATCAGACTTGTGCCTCTGCTGGTAGTGGGACTGGTGGAACACACAATCCAAGTTCACCGGAGGAGCCCTGGGCTTGGCCTGTCCTGCAAGTGATCAGGGCGAAAGATAGGAATGGCTGGGATAGATAGGCTTCTCCACCAGAGGAAGGTGTAAGCACTCCTTCCCTCCATAAGCCTACACATCACCATAGGACAAGCTGTAGCACCTGCTTGGCCTCCCATCAGGCTCCTGTGAATCCATGGGGGCAGGTGGTGGATGGTCCTATCAGCAGCTGGTGCAGATCACAAGTCCTGGTTATACAACCACTGACACCAGGCAGGCAATCTCTGATAATGGCTGGGGTCACCCGTCTCGTAAAGACACTGACCAGAAGAAGGCAATGGCAAATCACTTTTGTAGAAAGATTTGCCAAGAACAATCATGTCACAAAAAGGCCATGATCGCCCACGTCATAGACACAGAACATAATGATGATGGATAGAGTAAATGCAAGCAGACTTTTTCCACTGAGGTCGGATGAGACTAGAAGTAGAGGTCCTAGTTTAAGGTGAAAGGTCAAATATTTAAGTAGAACTGGAGGGGAAATTTCTTCGCTCAGAAGGTGGCGAGAGTGTGGAACGAAGCATCGAGCTGCTTACCTGTGCTGTGCGCTACACGCAGTTTGAGTTCTGTTTTATTTACGGTAATATTTTGTTTTATGTGATACGTCTTTTAGATGCACCATTCTCCATTGCTTCATTTAGGTGTGAGTGTGAGTGTGACTCCCCCCCCTCCCCAGGGGACAATAAACTTGAACTTGAGGCAGCACCTCTGGCAGATACTACCGATTGTGGGGAATGGTGCACTGGGCTGCAGCCACTGTTGCCGCCCCCACCTCTGTCCCAGTAGTGGTGGACTACTGGGATCTTGCTGGGTGTCACGGAATGTCACCAGGGCACTGGGAGGGAACAATCACTGCAGGAACTGCTGTTAGTCAGTTCTGGACACTGTTGTATCCAGTTCCATGAGTGGGCAGCTTGGGGTATAGTTAGCTGTGTGAGGAACCGGTTATTTTTGTCCAGTACTTTCTGTGCTGAACAGACGATGTATCAAGACTGAAGGAGAATTATGCAATGCTCACTGATTCTGTGGATATAAGCTCTCCCTGTCTGAGGCGGACAGCAGAGACAGAGGATCTTTCTTCTGCCATGCTGGGCCTGCTGCTTCCATCTCTGTTCGTGACCCTCGCCACCACTCTGGGTAAGTAATGGTTTCTACTGCTGCCGGAGCTCTGGTCTACCAGCCAACACCTGTAACCGTTTGATAATGGTCATTGCTTGCCAGGTCTCAAATCCAGCTGCTGTCCATCTCTTTAAACCCTGTGGGAGCTCAGGTTCTCTTCTGACCCCCCTTCTCTCAGCTAGGGAGGGGAAGTTTGTATGCTCGTGCACTTGGGTAGATGGAATAAAGGTGCAAGAGGAATTGGGAGTCTGAGTGCAGGATTCCCTGAAGGTTCACTTGCAGGTTGAGTCATTGATGAAGGCAAATGCGATTTCGTTTCGAGAGGCCTGGAATATGAAAGCAGGGAAGTAATGCTGAGGCTTTACAATGCATTGAGCAGGCAACACTTGAAATATTGAGAGAAGTTTTCATGATTCAAGACCGTTTATTATCACTATTCTTCAGTTCACAAGTGTAAAAGATAATATGATTGTTACTCTGGATCAACGTGGCATAAAAAACGCAAGAAGAGTAAAGAACACACTAAATAAATACATAAAATGAGCTTATAGACCAACTATATGTACGTAAAGTGATGCTAGGGACCAAAGTATTCGTACAAAAAAGTTGATCTGAGCGAATGATTAATTAGTGGTGGTTGGGGTGTGGAGGGGTGGGTTGGTGGGTTGTGGTGGTGGGGGTGTGGAGGGGTGGGTTGGTGGGTTGTGGAGGGGTGGGTGTGGAGGGGTGGGTTGGTGGGTTGTGGAGGGGTGGGTTAGTGGGTTGTGGTGGTGGGGGTGTGGAGGGGTGGGTTGGTGGGTTGTGGTGGTTGGTGGGCTGTGGAGGGGTGGGTTGGTGGGGTGTGGAGGGGTGGGTGTGGAGGGGTGTTGGTGGGTTGTGGTGGTGGGGGTGTGGAGGGGTGGGTTGGTGGGTTGTGGTGGTGGGGGTGTGGAGGGGTGAGTGTGGCGGGGTGGGCTGGTGGGTTGTGGTGGTGGGGGTGTGGAGGGGTGGGTTGGTGGGTTGTGGTGTTTGGTGGGCTGTGGAGGAGTGGGTTGGTGGGTTGTGGTGGTGGGGGTGTGGAGGGGTGGGTTGGTGGGTTGTGGAGGGGTGGGTGTGGAGGGGTGGGTTGGTGGGTTGTGGAGGGGTGGGTTGGTGGGTTGTGGAGGGGTGGGTTAGTGGGTTGTGGTGGTGGGGGTGTGGAGGGGTGGGTTGGTGGGTTGTGGTGGTTGGTGGGCTGTGGAGGGGTGGGTTGGTGGGGTGTGGAGGGGTGGGTGTGGAGGGGTGTTGGTGGGTTGTGGTGGTGGGGGTGTGGAGGGGTGGGTTGGTGGGTTGTGGTGGTGGGGGTGTGGAGGGGTGGGTTGGTGGGTTGTGGTGGTGGGGGTGTGGAGGGGTGGGTTGGTGGGTTGTGGAGGGGTGGGTTGGTGGGTTGTGGAGGGGTGTGTGGAGGGGTGGGTTAGTGGGTTGTGGTGGTGGGGGTGTGGAGGGGTGGGTTGGTGGGTTGTGGTGGTGGGGGTGTGGAGGGGTGGGTTGGTGGGTTGTGGAGGGATGGGTGTGGAGGGGTGGGTTGGTGGGTTGTGGTGGTTGGTGGGCTGTGGAGGGGTGGGTTGGTGGGGTGTGGAGGGGTGGGTGTGGAGGGGTGTTGGTGGGTTGTGGTGGTGGGGGTGTGGAGGGGTGGGTTGGTGGGTTGTGGTGGTGGGGGTGTGGAGGGGTGGGTTGGTGGGTTGTGGAGGGGTGGGTGTGGAGGGGTGGGTTGGTGGGTTGTGGTGGTGGGGGTGTGGAGGGGTGGGTTGGTGGGTTGTGGAGGGGTGGGTTGGTGGGCTGTGGAGGGGTGGGTTGGTGGGGTGTGGAGGGGTGGGTGTGGAGGGGTGTTGGTGGGTTGTGGTGGTGGGGGTGTGGAGGGGTGGGTATGGAGGGGTGGGTTGGTGGGTTGTGGTGGTGGGGGTGTGGAGGGGTGAGTGTGGCGGGGTGGGCTGGTGGGTTGTGGTGGTGGGGGTGTGGAGGGGTGGGTTGGTGGGTTGTGGTGGTGGGGGGTGTGGAGGGGTGGGTTGGTGGGTTGTGGTGGTGGGGTGTGGGTGGGTGGGTTGGTGGGTTGTGGTGGTTGGTGGGCAGTGGAGGGGTGGGTTGGTGGGGTGTGGTGGTGGGGGTGTGGAGGGGTGGGTGTGGAGGGGTGGGTTGGTGGGTTGTGGTGGTGGGGGTGTGGAGGGGTGGGTGTGGAGGGGTGTTGGTGGGTTGTGGTGGTGGGGGTGTGGAGGGGTGGGTATGGAGGGGTGGGTTGGTGGGTTGTGGTGGTGGGGGTGTGGAGGGGTGAGTGTGGCGGGGTGGGCTGGTGGGTTGTGGTGGTGGGGGTGTGGAGGGGTGGGTTGGTGGGTTGTGGTGGTGGGGGTGTGGAGGGGTGAGTTGGTGGGTTGTGGAGGGGTGGGTTGGTGGGTTGTGGTGGTGGGGGGTGTGGAGGGGTGGGTTGGTGGGTTGTGGTGGTGGGGGGTGTGGAGGGGTGGGTGGGTGGGTTGGTGGGTTGTGGTGGTGGGGGGTGTGGAGGGGTGGGTTGGTGGGTTGTGGTGGTGGGGGGTGTGGAGGGGTGGGTGGGTGGGTTGGTGGGTTGTGGTGGTGGGGGGTGTGGAGGGGTGGGTTGGTGGGTTGTGGTGGTGGGGGGTGTGGAGGGGTGGGTGGGTGGGTTGGTGGGTTGTGGTGGTGGGGGGTGTGGAGGGGTGGGTTGGTGGGTTGTGGTGGTGGGGGGTGTGGAGGGGTGAGTTGGTGGGTTGTGGTGGTGGGGGTGTGGAGGGATGGGTTAGTGGGTTGGTGGGTTGTGGAGGGGTGGGTGTGGAGGGGTGGGTTGGTGGGTTGTGGTGGTGGGGTGTGAAGGGGTGGGTTGGTGGGTTGTGGTGGTGGGGGTGTGGAGGGGTGGGTTGGTGGGGTGTGGAGGGGTGAGTTGGGTTGTGGTGGTGGGGGTGTGGAGGGGTGAGTTGGTGGGTTGTGGTGGTGGGGGTGTGGAGGGGTGAGTTGGTGGGTTGTGGTGGTGGGGGTGTGGAGGGGTGGGTGTGGAGGGGTGGGTTGGTGGGTTGTGGTGGTGGGGGTGTGGAGGGGTGGGTTGGTTGGTTGTGGTGGTGGGGGTGTGGAGGGGTGAGTGTGGAGGGGTGGGTTGGTGGGTTGTGGTGGTGGGGGTGTGGAGGGGTGGGTGTGGGGGGGTGGGTTGGTGGGTTGTGGTGGTTGGGGGTGTGGAGGGGTGAGTGTGGAGGGGTGGGTTGGTGGGTTGTGGTGGTGGGGGTGTGGAGGGGTGGGTGTGGAGGGTTGGGTTGGTGGGTTGTGGTGCTGGGGGTGTGGAGGGGTGGGTGTGGAGGGGTGGGTTGGTGGGTTGTGGTGGTGGGGGTGTGGAGGGGTGGGTGTGGAGGGGTGGGTTGGTGGGTTGTTGTGGTTGGGGGTGTGGAGGGGTGGGTTGATGGGTTGTGGTGGTGGGGGGTGTGGAGGGGTGAGTTGGTGGGTTGTGGTGGTGGGGGTGTGGAGGGGTGAGTTGGTGGGTTGTGGTGGTGGGGGTGTGGAGGGATGGGTTAGTGGGTTGGTGGGTTGTGGAGGGGTGAGTGTGGCGGGGTGGGTTGGTGGGTTGTGGTGGTGGGGGTGTGGAGGGGTGGGTTGGTGGGTTGTGGTGGTTGGTGGGCTGTGGAGGGTTGGGTTGGTGGGTTGTGGTGCTGGGGGTGTGGAGGGGTGGGTGTGGAGGGGTGGGTTGGTGGGTTGTGGTGGTGGGGGTGTGGAGGGGTGGGTGTGGAGGGGTGGGTTGGTGGGTTGTGGTGGTTGGGGGTGTGGAGGGGTGGGTTGATGGGTTGTGGTGGTTGGGAGTGTGGAGGGGTGGGTTGGTGGGCTGTGGAGGGTTGGGTTGGTGGGTTGTGGTGGTGGGGGTGTGGAGGGGTGGGTTGGTGGGTTGTGGTGGTTGGTGGGCTGTGGAGGGTTGGGTTGGTGGGTTGTGGTGCTGGGGGTGTGGAGGGGTGGGTGTGGAGGGGTGGGTTGGTGGGTTGTGGTGGTGGGGGTGTGGAGGGGTGGGTTGGTGGGTTGTGGTGGTTGGGAGTGTGGAGGGGTGAGTTGGTGGGTTGTGGAGGGGTGGGTGTGGAGGGGTGGGTTGGTGGGTTGTGGTGGTGGGGGGTGTGGAGGGGTGGGTTGGTGGGTTGTGGTGGTGGGGGGTGTGGCGGGGTGGGTTGGTGGGTTGTGGTGGTGGGGGTGTGGAGGGGTGGGTTGGTGGGTTGTGGTGGTTGGTGGGCTGTGGAGGGTTGGGTTGGTGGGTTGTGGTGCTGGGGGTGTGGAGGGGTGGGTGTGGAGGGGTGGGTTGGTGGGTTGTGGTGGTGGGGGTGTGGAGGGGTGGGTGTGGAGGGGTGGGTTGGTGGGTTGTGGTGGTTGGGAGTGTGGAGGGGTGGGTTGGTGGGTTGTGGTGGTTGTGAGTGTGGAGGGGTGAGTTGTTGGGTTGTGGAGGGGTGGGTTGGTGGGTTGTGGTGGTTGGGAGTGTGGAGGGGTAGGTTAGTGGGTGGAGGTGTTGATCAGTCTTTCTGCTCGGGGAAAGTAACTGTTTGAGTCTGGTGGTCCTGGTGTGGATGCTACATAGCCTTCTCCCCAATGGGTTTCACTACTAACGTTATGGTCTTTCAGTAGAAGCAGTGATTGGGTTATGGTGAGAGACAACGGGTGCTTTGGAAAGTGAGCTGAGTCATTTGTTTGACGGGAGATGAAGTGGGAAGATGCTGGAGAGATCTGGTTGTAGAATTCAACCGGTGGGGACCCGTGATTCGATGGAGCCAGTTGCTGGGGAACACTGGAGTCAGTAATATGTATGACTTGACTTCCAACTTGTGTAGATTTGACTGCTTAACTATAGTGGGCACTTTATAATACCTTTAATTGTATTCAGTGTGCTGTCTGTCATTTCTTGGCACTGACCTGTAACAGGGAAGCAAATTACACAGCAACCACACAAACCTGGGTTTGGGGTGGGAGAGCTGTCTCAATTTCGGGTGTGGTGGGACCAGAGAGAGTCCTTCCTAGACTTATATATATCTAAATATATAACCTAAATTAAATAAATAAACATTGCGAAAAGTGAGAGGAAGAACGTAGTGAGGGTGTGTTTTTAGGCTCAATGTCTATTCAGAAATCTGATGAAGGGAAGAAGCTGTTCCTGAATATCTAAGTGTGTCTTCAGGATCCAGTACCTCCTTCCTGATGGTAACAGTGAGAAGAGGGCATGCCCAGCACAATGGGGGTCCTTAATGATGGATGCTGCTTTTTGAGGCATCGTCCTTGAAGCTGTCCTCGATGGTGTGGAGGTTCGTGCCTTTGATGGAGCTGACTGAGTCACATCTTTCTGCTGTGTATTTCAATACTGAGCAGTAATCACCCCTCACCCCTTTGAATACTCTCCACAGTACATCTGTAGAAACTTGTGTCTTCAGTGACAATAAATCCTAATATAGCTGCTGTTGTGCCTTCTTTGGAACTGCATCAATATGCCAGAGCCAGGATAATTCCTCAGAGATGTTGAGAGCCTGGAACATAAAATTGCTTACCCATTCCACAAACAGATCCCTTGATGAAGGGATCAGTCCTGACGAAGGGTCTCGGCCCAAAACGTCAACAGTGCTTCTCCTTATAGATGCTGCCTGATCTGCTGTGTTCCACCAGCATTGTGTGTGTTGTTTGAATTTCCAGCATCTGCAGATTTCCTTGTGTTTGCTCCCTCAATGAAAACTGTTCCCTCATCTTACCCTTTCTGAAGTCCACAATCAATTCTTTGGTCATACTGACATTGAGAGCAAGGCTGTTGCTGCAACACCAGCTGATCTACTCACTCTTGTCTGCCTTCCTATCACCATCTGAAATTCTGTCAACCATAGTTGTGTCATCAGCAAATTTACACATCAGTATCCAGAGAGTAAATGGTTGGGCCAGTTGGTATTGGCTTCGCTCCATTGATATTTTCTCTTGTTTGTGAGTGAACGCTAGGTATTGTGATAATAAGGGTAAATACTGTACATTGTCCCGTCCGTCCATGAATACTAATTTCACATTCATATTCCTTATGTTTTATATGAGGTGCAACTATACTATTTAGAACTGATGCATCTTTCAATTTTCTTTCTAAAGCATTAATATGAGTAATTTTGTATGGTTCTCTGAAATGCTTGATGTATTTCAGTCTGTCTCTGTCACACCGATGGTGCTCAGGGCAGCATGGAGATCCCTGGCAGTCGTCAGTAACTTCCTCTCGACTGTCAGTCACACAAGTCCCAGGTGGAGTAATAATACGTTTATTATTAAAACCATGACTAAGCAACAGAACATTTTTCCTTAAAAACAGTCTAATTATTGTCACTAATTCATAAAATATAATAATCACTGAGCTAAATTACCATGGCATGAGAGAGAGAATTTTGAGAAGGTCATTGCCATATTTGGGCACTCCTGTCTATATTAATTACTTGAGTGATTGAGATAGAGCGTGGAATGGACCATTCAAGCTGAACTTTCCAGCAACCTGTGATTAGCCCCAGCCTAATCACAATTTACAATAGCCAATTAAACTACTAACCAGTACATCTTTGGATTCGGGAGGAAATACATACCTTTGACTTGGAGAGCGTATCGACAATTACACACCTTCCATTTGAGTGAATGAAATTTCATTTCGGTCAGTACAAACATAAGAGGCATCATTTTCAATGATAATTTCATATTGATGATTTCATAAGACAAAATTAAATAATGGAAACTTCTAAAACAGACCAAAAGTGTGTAGGCTGAAGCTACAGCTTATTGCACCTACCCTCTTTCTTTGACAAAAACATATTCGGCATCAATCATCACATCAAAACAAAGTTTCTTAATCTTTTAAACAAAATCCAATTCCAAGTATCATTTGTTTACATTACTCCCATTCATTTCAGATCATGTATTATATTTGTTCATTAATTTATTTAAATAATTTTTTTAAACTTGTGTGGTGCATGTTTTTAAATTCTTACTACAACTGTTCCATAGATTCACCCCTCTGACTGAAATATGATGATTTTTTTACATTTGTTCTTGTACTGTTTTTGAGATATACATGTTCCTCTCAAATCATGTTGGCTTTCTCTTGGTTTAAACAACCTTTGGATACTTTGTGGTAACTGTCCATTTTTTAAAAAAACTTTATACATAATTTGTATTATTTTAAAATCTACAAAATCTGAATTTTAAAGAGTTCAGTTAAATAAACAGTGGATTGGTTGGCTCATAATAACTTGTCTTATTTACAATTCTTTTGATGTAGAAAAATCAAATTTGTATTTGTTTTGTATGTATTTCCCCATACCTCTACACAGCAAGTCCTGTATGGGACTATAAGTGAACAGTATAATATATACAAAGATTCCTGATTTAAGAAATCTTGCACTTTGTACAGTATTGCAATAGATTTTGACATTTTTGCTTTGACATAATTTAAACATAGAACAATACAGCATAGTACAGGCCCTTCGGCCCACAATGCTGTGCCGACCCTTAAACCCTGCCTCCCATATAACCCTCCACCTTAAATTCCTCCATATACTTGTCTAGTAGTCTCTTAAACTTCACTAGTGTATCTGCCTCCACCACTGACTCAGGCAGTGCATTCCACGCACCAACCACTCTGAGTGAAAAACTTTCCTCTAATATCCCCCTTGAACTTCCCTCCCCTTACCTTAAAGCTGTGTCCTCTTGTACTGAGCAGTGGTGCCCTGGGGAAGAGGCACTGGCTGTCCACTCTGTCTATTCCTCTTAATATTTTGTACACCTCTATCATGTCTCCTCTCATCCTCCTCTCCAAAGTGTGTAAAACCCGAGCTTCCTTAATCTCTGATCATAATCCATGCTCTCTAAACCAGGCAACATCCTGGTAAATCTCTGTACGCATTCCAATGCTTCAACATCCTTCCTATAGTGAGGCGACCAGAACTGGAGACTGTACTTCAAGTGTGGCTAACCAGAATCTTATAGAGCTGCATCATTACCCCACGACTCTTAAACTCTATCCCTCAACTTATGAAAGCTAACACCCCATTATCTTTCTTAACTACCCTATTTACCTGTGAGGCGACTTTCAGGGATCTGTGGACATGTACTCCCAGATCCTTCTGCTCCTCCACACTACCAAGTATCCTGCCATTTACTTTGTACTCTGCCTTGGAGTTTGTCCTTCCAAAGTGTACCACCTCACACTTCTCTGGGTTGAACTCCATCTGCCACTTCTCAGCCCACTTCTGCATCCTATCAATGTCTCTCTGCAATCTTAGACAATCTTCAACACTATCTACAACACCACCAACCTTTGTCGTCTGCAAACTTGCCAACCCACCCTTCTACCCCCACGTTCAGGTCATTAATAAAAGAAAATCACAAAAAGTAGAGGTTCCAGAACCGATCCTTATGGGACACCACTAGTCAACTGTGTGATATGTGGTTTCCAACTTAATTTATTATTTATTACCAATCCTAAAACTTTTGTTTCAGATACCTATCAATTTCAACATCATTTATTCTAAATTTACTCTATGAGTTTGGTACACCGTTTCCAAATATTATGAATTTAGTTTTACTTAGATCCATTGATAATTTGTTAGTATCAAACCATTTCTTTATAATTGTTAGTTCTTTCTCCACTGTATGGCTGCAAGGGGATCAGGCCTGGGAATTGAGTGTACCAGGGTATACGTGCTATCGTAGAGACAGAAATATGGGAAGAGGGGGTGGGGTGGCCCTGTTGGTGAGGAATGAGATTCAGTCCTTAGCAAGAGGTGACTTGAGAACAGGGGAAGTAGAGTCTGTGTGGATTGAGCTGAGGAACAGTAAGGGTAAAAAGACCCTAATGGGTGTTGTGTACAGGCCCCCAAACAGTAGCGTGGATATTGGGTACAAGTTGATTAGGGAGTTAACATGGCATGTGCTAAAGGTAATGCAGTCGTTATGGGAGATTTCAACATGCAGGTGAACTGGGAGAATCAGGTAGGTGCTGGACCCCAGGATAGGGAGTCTGTGGAGTGTCTAAGGGATGTATTTTTGGAACAGCTTGTGCTTGAGCCAACCAGGAACGAGGCTATTTTGGACTTGGTGATGTGTAATGAACAGGAATTGATAAGTGATCTTGAAGTAAAGGAGCCATTAGGAAGTAGTGATCATAACATGATAAGTTTTTATCTACAATTTGAGAGGGATAAGGGCAGATCAGAGGTGTCAGTGTTGCAATTAAATAAAGGAGACTACGGAGCCATGAGGGAAGAGCTGGCCAAAGTTAAATGGGCGGATGCCCTGGCAGGAAAGACAGTGGATCAGCAGTGGCAGATATTCTTGGGGATAATACAAAAGATGCAAAAACAGTTCATTCCAATGAGAAGGAAGGATTCAAAGAGGGGAAAGGGGCCACAGTGGTTGACAAAGGAAGTCAGAGATTGTATAGCATTAAAGAAAAAGAAGTATGACAGGGCTAAGATGAGTGGGAATACATATGATTGGGAAAGTTTTAAGAAACAGCAGATCTTAACTAAAAAAGCAATACGGAGAGAAAAAATCAGGTATGAGCTCAGTCTAGCCAGGAATATAAAAGGGGATAGCAAAAGCTTTTTTAGCTATGTGAAGAGAAAGAAGATAGTTAAGAACAATGTTGGCCCCTTGAAGAATGAATTGGGAGAAATTGTTATGGGAAACAGGGAAATGGCAACAGAATTTAATGCATACTTTAGATCTGTCTTCACCAGGGAGGGCCAGGGTCATAGGATATCAGAGGAATTGAGACAGATTGACATTAGGAAAGAAACTGTGATGAGTAGACTGGTAGGACTGAAGGCTAATAAATCCCCAGGTCCAGATGGTCTGCATCCGAGGGTTCTAAAAGAGGTGGCTCAGGAAATTGCTGATGCATTGGTAATCATTTTCCAATGTTCCTTAGATTCAGGATCAGTTCCTGAAGATTGGAGAGTGGCTAATGTTGTCCCACTTTTCAAGAAGGGAGGGAAGGAGAAAACGGAGAACTAACGTCAGTCGTGGGGAAGATGCTTGAGTCCATTATTAAGGACAAAATAGTGGCACATCTTGATGGCAGTAATAGGATTAGGCCGAGCCAGCATGGATTTACCAAGGGCAAATCATGCTTGACTAATCTGTTGGAGTTTTTGAGGGTGTAACAAGGATGTTAGACGAGGGTAAGCCAGTGGATGTTGTGTACCTAGATTTTCAGAAGGCATTCGATAAGGTGCCACATAGGAGATTGGTGAGTAAAATCAGAGCTCATGGCATTGGGGGCAGGGTTTCAACATGGATAGAAAACTGGTTGGCAGATAGAAAGCAAAGGGTAGCAGTGAATGGGTGTTTCTCAGACTGGCTGGAGGTGACTAGTGGGGTACCACAGGGTTCTGTATTGGGACCACAGCTCTTTACGATTTATGTCAACGATTTAGATGAGGGCATTGAAAACTATATCAGCAAGTTTGCTGATGATACTAAACTGGTGGCAGTGTGACACGCGAAGAGGATGTTAGGAGAATACAGGGAGACTTGGATAGGCTGGGTGAGTGGGCAGATACTTGGCAGATGTCATTCAATGTGAATAAATGTGAAGTTATCCACTTTGGAAGCAGGAACAAGAGGGCAGAGTATTGTCTGAACGGTGTAGAGTTAGGTAAGGGAGAAATGCAAAGAGACCTAGGAGTCCTAGTTCACCAGTCAATGAAGGTGAATGAGCCAGTGCAACAGGCAGTGAAGAGGGCAAATGGAATGTTGGCCTTTATTACAAGGGGAATCGAGTACAAGAGCAAGGATGTCCTTTTGCATTTGTACAGGGCCCTGGTGAGACCACACCTGGAATATTGTGTACAGTTTTGGTCTCCAGGTTTAAGGAAGGACATTCTGGCAATTGAGGAAGTGCAGCATAGATTCACTAGGTTGATTCCTGAGATGGCAGAGAGATTGGAGAGATTGGGCTTGTACACACTGGAATTGAGGAGATTGAGAGGGGATCTGATTGAAACGTTTAAGATAATTAAAGGATTTGATAGGATTGAGGCAGGAAATATGTTCCAGATGTTGGGAGAGTCCAGTACCAGAGGGCATGGATTGAGAATAAGAGGTCAGTTATTTAAAACAGAGTTGAGGAAGAGCTTCTTCTCCCAGAGAGTTGTGGAGGTGTGGAATGCACTGCCTCAGAAGACGGTGGAGGCCAATTCTCTGGATGCTTTCAAGAAGGAGCTATATAGATATCTGATGGATAGGGGAATCAAGGGATATGGGGACAAGGCAGGGACTGGGTATTGATAGTGAATGATCAGCCATGATCTCAGAATGGCGGTGCAGACTTGAGGGGCCGAGTGGTCTACTTCTGCACCTATTGTCTATTGTATCCAAAAGTTGTTTCAGATGTTCCCCACTACAAAATATAGTTGTATCATCAGCAAATAATATACATTTTAATGTCTGGGAAACCATACATATATCGTTTATATACAAAATGAACAGCAATGGACCAAGCACTGAACCTTGTTCCACAAGTTACCCTCAAAAGTTTTGAATTTGAGTTGATTATATGTACATTCTGATACCCATCTTCCAAGAAACTACTTAACCAGTCATGTGCCACCCCTCTAATACCATATCTTTCTAATTCTGTTAATAATAATTTATTGTCAATGGTGTCAAATGCTTTCTTTTTAGATCAAGCAATATTCCCACTGTGTATTCACTTCTTTCTGTAGTGTTTGATATTTCTTCTACAAAACTCTATTAATGCTATTGTAGTGGTTCTGTTTTTTTTCTGAAACCATATTGCTGTTTGCAGAGTATATTATGTTTTGTTATAAAATCATTTAACCTTCTTACAAATATTTTTTCCAATATTTTGGAAAATTGAGGGCAAAGAAACTGATCTATAATTAGAAAATACATGTTTATCTCCAGCTTTGTATATTGAAATATAGAACACTACAGCACAGAAAATGGGCCATTTGGCCGTTCTAGTCTGTGCTAAAACTTTATTCCACTAGTCCTATTGACCTGCACCCAGTCCATAACCCTCCAGACCTCTCTCATCCATGTACCTATCCAATTTTTTCTTAAAACTTAAGAGTGAGCCCACATTTACCACATCAGATGGCAGATCGTTCCACACTCCCACCACTCTGAGTGAAGATCCCCCTAGTGTTCCCCCTAAACCTTTCCCCTTTCACCCTAAAGCCATGTCCTTGTAGCGGTGTGCTACACGCAGCGCTAAAATTACGACACGGAGTCGGTAACTGCAGTCGAAGGAAAAAACCTTATTCGAAAACTTCAGCCTCACTTTTAAGCCTCCCTCAACCGGCCCCCCCAAGGCGCAGAGGCTCCAAAGCTCTGTGCTCGCAAACCCCCGTAGGCTATCTAATTGTGAGTCGGTTCGGATGCGCCAGGAAATGGGTCGCCACATAACCCCCCCCCCCAGAACCGGCGATACACCCCCCAATGTCCACAGTCTGGGCCAGAACCTGCTTGGGAGGTCGGCCTCTGCGCCGAGGCGCCGGAAACTCGGCTGGTTGTGCCAGGTCCACATGGGCCGGCTTGAGGCGGTCCACCGTGAAAACCTCCTCTTTCCCCCCAACGTCCAGCACGAACGTGGACCTGTTGTTCCGGAGCACCATAAACGGCCCCTCGTATGGCCGCTGCAGCGGCGGCCGATGCCCGCCCCTTCGTACAAACACAAACTTACAGTTCTGTAGGTCTTTGGGTACGCAGGTCGGGTGCTGCCCGTGCTGTGAAGTGGGTATGGGGGCCAGGTTACCGAGCTTTTCGCGTAGTCTGCCCAGGACTGCTGCGGGTTCTTCCTCTTGCCCCCTTGGGGCTGGTAGGAACTCCCCGGGGACGACCAGGGGCGCGCCGTATACCAACTCAGCCGACGAGGCATGCAGGTCGTCCTTGGGCGCTGTGCGGATGCCGAGTAGGACCCAGGGAAGCTCGTCCATCCAATTAGCTCCTCGCAGGCAGGCCATGAGGGCCGACTTCAGGTGACGGTGGAAACGCTCCACTAGCCCATTCGACTGTGGGTGGTAGGCAGTTCTGTGGTGCAGCTGAGTCCCCAAAAGGCTGGCCATAGCTGACCACAGGCTGGAGGTGAACTGGGCGCCTCTGTCGGAGGTAATGTGGGCCGGTGCACCAAAGAGAGATATCCAGGTGGCGATCAGGGCTCGGGCGCAAGATTCGGAGGTGGTGTCGGTGAGCGGGACCGCCTCTGGCCATCTTGTGAACCGGTCCACGATAGTCAGGAGGTGCCGCGCTCTGCGCGACACTGGCAGGGAGCCCACGATATCCACATGAATGTGGTCGAAACGCCGGTGGGCGGGGTGGAACTGCTGCGGTGGGGCTTTGGTGTGCCTCTGCACCTTGGCCGTCTGGCAGTGCATGCACGTTTTGGCCCATTCACTGACCTGTTTGCGGAGTCCGTGCCAAACGAACCTGCTGGAAACCATCCGGACAGTTGTCCGGATGGAGGGATGCGCCACGTTATGAATGGAGTCGAAAATACGGCGCCGCCAGGCTGTCGGGACGACGGGACGGGGCTGGCCGGTGGCGACGTCACAGAGTAGGGTCCTCTCACCCAGGCCTACGGGGAGGTCCTGGAGCTGCAAACCGGAGACTGCGGTTCTGTAACTCGGAATCTCCTCATCCGCCTGCTGCGCCTCTGCCAGTGCCTCAAAGTCTACCCCTTGGGAAAGGGCATGAACGGTAGGGCGAGAGAGCGCATCCGCTACGACATTGTCCTTACCCGAGACGTGCCGGACATCCGTCGTGTATTCAGAGATGTAGGACAGGTGGTGTTGCTGGTGGGACGACCAGGGGTCGGACGCTTTCGTAAACGCAAAGGTAAGCGGTTTGTTGTCCGTGAACGCGGTGAAGGGCCGACCTTCTAGGAAGTACCTGAAATGCCGGATTGCCAGGTAGAGCGCCAACAGTTCCCGGTCGAAAGCACTGTACTTGAGCTCGGGTGGCCGCAGGTGTTTGCTGAAAAACACCAGGGGTTGCCAGCGACCTGCCATGAGTTGCTCCAGCACCCCACCGACTGCCGTGTTAGATGTGTCCACTGTGAGGGCGGTAGGGGCGTCCATTCTGGGATGTACTAGCATCGCGGCGTTTGCCAAAGCTTCCTTCGTTTGAACGAAAGCGGCAGCGGACTCCTCGTCCCAGGTAATGTCCTTGCTCGGACCCGACATCAGGGCGAACAGGGGGCGCATGATCCGGGCAGCTGAAGGGAGGAAGTGGCGGTAGAAATTGACCATACCTACGAATTCCTGAAGGCCTTTGATCGTGGTGGGTCGGGGAAAGAGGCGGACCGCATCTACCTTAGCGGGCAGAGGGGTTGCCCCGTCTTTAGTAATCCTGTGGCCCAGGAAGTCAATGGTATCGAGTCCGAACTGGCATTTGGCGGGGTTGATTGTAAGACCGTACTCACTCAGTCGGGCGCAGAGTTGACAGAGGTGGGACAGATGCTCCTGACGACTGCTGCTGGCTATGAGGATGTCGTCCAAATAGATGAACGCGAAGTCCAGGTCCCGACCCACCGCGTCCATTAACCGCTGGAACGTCTGTGCGGCATTCTTCAGGCCGAACGGCATGCGGAGGAACTCGAAAAGGCCAAACGGGGTGATGAGAGCCGTTTTGGGGACGTCGTCAGGATGCATCGGGATTTGATGGTACCCTCGGACGAGGTCTACCTTGGAGAAGATCCGTGTGCCGTGCAGGTTTGCCGCAAAGTCCTGAATGTGCGGCACAGGGTAGCGGTCCGGTGTGGTAGCCTCGTTCAGCCTGCGGTAGTCGCCGCACGGTCTCCAGCCCCCCGTCGCTTTGGGCACCATGTGCAGGGGGGAGGCCCATGGGCTGTCGGACCGCCGGATGATCCCAAATTCGTCCATCCTCTGGAACTCCTCCTTCGCCAGTCGGAGCTTGTCCGGGGGAAGCCGCCGAGCACGGGCGAGGAGGGGTGGTCCCTGGGTCGGGATGTGGTGCTGTACGCCATGCCTGGGCATGGCCACTGTGAACTGCGGTGCCAGAACCGATGGGAACTCCGCCAGGACCCTGGTGAAGTCGTTGTCGGACAGCGTGATGGAGCCGAGGTGAGGGGCTGGCAACTGGGCTGCACCCAGGGAGAACGTCTGAAAGGTCTCGGCGTGTACCAGTCTCTTCCTGGGCAGGTCGACCAGTAGGCTGTGAGCCCGCAAAAAATCCGCACCCAGAAGCGGTTGGGCTACGGCGGCCAGTGTAAAGTCCCACGTGAACTGGCTGGAGCCGAACTGTAGCTGCACCTGACGGGTGCCATAGGTCCTTACTGTGCTGCCATTCACGGCCCTCAGGGGGGGACCCGGTGCCCTGCTGCGGGTGTCGTAACTCGTCGGAGGTAAAACGCTGATCTCAGCCCCAGTATCGACCAAAAACCGGCGTCCTGACCTTCTATCCCACACATACAGGAGGCTATCCCGATGGCCAGCTGCCGTAGCCATCAGCGGCGGCTGGCCCTGGCGTTTCCCGGGAACTTGCAGGGCGGGCGACAACGGCGGGCTTCTGTGCCCCACGGCTGGTGGTAGAAGCACCAGTGTTCATTGGGCCGGGGGTTGGCGGGCTCTGCGGCCGGGCCTGGACTGGTTTGCTGCCGGGAGCGTGGCTGGGAGATCTGTGCAATGGACGCCCCGCTCACCTTTTTGGCGTTCCACAGCAAGTCCGCCCGGGCTGCCACCTTCCGGGGGTCACTGAAATCCGCGTCGGACAGCAGCAGGCGTATGTCCTCGGGCAGCTGCTCCAGGAATGCCTGCTCAAACATGAGGCAGGGTGTGTGTCCGTCGGCCAGAGACAACATCTCATTCATTAAGGCCGAAGGAGGTCTGTCACCCAAACCATCCAGGTGCAGTAAACGGGCAGCCCGCTCGCGCCGAGAGAGTCCGAAAGTCCTGAGGAGCAGAGCTTTGAATTCCGTGTACTTGCCGTCTGCCGGGGGCGACTGTACGAACTCCGCGACCTGGGCCGCTGTGTCCTGGTCGAGGGAGCTCACTATGTAGTAGTAGCGGGAGTCTTCTGAGGTGATCTGGCGAACGTGGAATTGGGCTTCGGCTTGCTGGAACCATAGGTTCGGGCGCTGCGTCCAGAAACCCGGCAGTTTCAACGAAACCGCATGAACAGAGGCGGCGTCGGTCATTTCTGGTCCAAAAATCGTTTGGACCGTCGGGGTCACCAATTGTAGTGGTGTGCTACACACAGCGCTAAAATTACGACACGGAGTCGGTAACTGCAGTCGAAGGAAAAAACCTTATTCGAAAACTTCAGCCTCACTTTTAAGCCTCCCTCAACCGGCCCCCCATGGCGCAGAGGCTCCAAAGCTCTGTGCTCGCAAACCCCCGTAGGCTATCTAATTGTGAGTCGGTTCGAATGCGCCAGGAAATGGGTCGCCACATCCTCTCATATTTATCTCTCCTAATCTAAGTGGAAAGAGCCTACTCGCATTTACTCTGTCTATACCCTCATAACTTTGTAAACCTCTATCAAATCCCCCCTCATTCTTCTACGCTCCAAGGAATAAGGTCCTAACTTGTTCAATCTTTCCCTGTAACTCAACTCCTGAAGACCCAGCAACATCCTAGTAAACCTTCTCTGCACTCTTTCAATCTTACTGATATCCTTCCTATAGTTAGGTGACCAGAACTGTACACAATACTCCAAATTTAGCCTCACCAATGTCTTATGCAACCTCACCATAACATCCCAACTCCTATACTCAATACTTTGATTTATGAATGCCAGGATGCCAAAAGCCTTCTTTACAATCCTGTCTACCTGTGACGCCACTTTAAGGAAATTATGTATCTGAACTCCCAGATCCCTTTGTTCCTCCGTACACCTCAGTGCCCTACCATTTACTGTGTATGTCCTACCTCGATTTGTCCTTCCAAAATGCAACTCCTCACACTTATCTGCATTAAATTCCATCTGCCATTTTCTGGCCCATTTTTCCAGTTGGTCCAGATCCCTCTGCAAGCTTTGAAAGCCTCCCTCGTTGTCCACAATGCCTCCAATCTTAGTGTCATCGGCAAACTTGCTGATCCAATTTACCACATTATCATCCAGATCATTGATATAGACAACAAGCAACAGTGGTCCCAGCACAGATCCCTGAGGCACACCATTAGTCACAGGCCTCCAGTCTGAGAAGCAATCATCCACTACCACTCTCTGGCTTCTCCCACACAGCCAATTTCGAATCCAGTTTACAACCTCTCCATGGATACCTAGTGTCTGAATCTTCTGAACTAACCTCCCATGTGGGACCTTGTCAAAGGCCTTACCAAAGTCCATGTAGACAACATCCACAGCCTTTCCTTCATCTACTTTTTTGGTAACCTCCTTAAAAAAAACTCTACAAGATTCATTAAACATGATCTACCATGCACAAAGCCATGTTAACTATCCTTAATCAGCCCTTGGCTGTCCAAATACTTGTACATTCAATCTCTCAGAACAGCTTCCAATAATTTACCTACTACTGATGTCAGGCTCACCGGCCTGTAATTACCTGGTTTACTTTTGGAGCCTTTTCTAAAAAAAAACAGAACAACATGAGCTACCCTCCAGTCCTCTGGCACCAAACCCATGGCTAAGGACATTTTAAATATTTCTGCCAAATGCAGAAATTTCTGCAATTTCTACACTCGTCTCTCTCAAGGTCCAAGAAAATATCAGGTCCGGCCCGGGGGATTTATCTACCTTTATATGCTGAAAGGCAGCAAGCACCTCCTCCTCTAATCTCTATATAACTACATAAAAATTACAGCACGGAAACAGGCCATCTCGGCCCTTCTAGTCCATGCTGAACGCTTACTCTCACCTAGTCCCACTGGCCCGCACTCAGCCCATAACCCTCCATTCCTTTCCCATCCATAAACCTATCCAATTTTACTTTAAATGACAATCCCGAACCTGCCACTACCACTTCTACTGGAAGCTCATTCCACACGGCTACCACTCTGAGTAAAGAAGTACCCCCTTGTGTTACCCCTAAACTTTTGACCCCTAACTCTCAACTCACGTCCTCTTATTTGAATATCCCCCACTCTCAATGGAAAAAGCCTATCCACGTCAACTCTATCCCCCTCAATTTTAAATACCTCTATCAAGTCCCCCCTCAACCTTCTATACTCCAAAGAATAAAGACCCAACTTGTTCAGCCTTTCCCTGTAACTTTGGTGCTGAAACCCAGGTAACATTCTAGTAAATCTTCTCTGTACTCCCTCTATTTTGTTAACATCTTTCCTATAATTCGGTGACCAGAACTGTACACCATACTCCAAATTCGGCCTCACCAATGCCTTGTACAATTTTAACATTACATCCCAACTCCTATACTCAATGCTCTGATTTATAAAGGCCAGCATACCAAAAGCTTTCTTCACCACCCTATCCACATGAGATTCCACCTTCAGGGAACTATGCACCATTATTCCTAGATCACTCTGTTCCACTGCATTCTTCAATGCCCTACCATTTACCATGTATGTCCTATTTGGATTATTCCTACCAAAATGTAGCACCTCACACTTATCAACATTAAACTCCATCTGCCATCGTTCAGCCCACTCTTCTAACTGGCCTAAATCTCTGCAAGCTTTGAAAAGCTACTTCATTATCTACAACACCACCTATCTTAGTATCATCTGCATACTTACTAATCCAATTTACCACCCCATCATCCAGATCATTAATGTATATGACAAACAACATTGGACCCAATACAGATCCCTGAGGCACACCACTAGTCACCGGCCTCCAACCTGACAAACAGTTATCCACCACTACTCTCTGGCATCTCCCATCCAGCCACTGTTGAATCCATTTTACTACTTCAATATTAATACTCAACGATTGAACCTTCCTAACTAATCTTCCGTGAGGAACCTTGTCAAACGCCTTACTGAAGTCCATATAGACAACATCCACTGCTTTACCCTCGTCAACTTTCCTTGTGACCTCTTCAAAAATTCAATAAGATTTGTCAAACATGACCTTCCACGCACAAATCCATGTTGACTATTCCTAATCAGACCCTGTCTATGTTCCATGACAGTACTGCTCGTTTCCCTTCCTTCCATATACACTATGCCAGTTTCCTGAGTAAATACTGATGCAAAAAAACTGTTTAGGATCTCCGCCATCTCGTGAGGCTCCACTCTGATCTTCCAGGGGACCAATTTTGTCCCTTACTATCCTTTTACTCTTTATACTTGTAGAATCTCTTCAGGTTTACCTTCACATTATCTGCCAAAGCAACCTCATGTCTTCTTTTTGCCTTCCTGGTTTCCTTCTTCAGTATTTACTTACATTTTCTATACTCTTCAAGTACTTCATTTGTTCCTTGTCGCCTATACCTGCAATACACAGGTTCCCTATGCCTGTTGACCTTGCCCTTAATCCTGGCAGGAACATGCAAACTCCACTCTCAATTTCACCTTTGAAGGCCTTCCACTTACTGAACACATCCTTGCCAGAAAACAACTTATCCCAATCCACTTCTTCCTAGATCCTTTCTCATCTCCACAAAATTGGCCCTTCTCCAATTTGGAACCTCAACTTGAGGACCAGACCCATCCTTATCCATAATTAACTTGAAACTAATGACATTATGGTCACTGGACCCAAAATGTTCTCCTACACATACTTCTGTCACCTGACCTGTCTGGTTCCCTAATAGGAGATCAAGTATTGCATCCTCTCACGTTGGTATCTCTATATTGATTTAGAAAACTTTCCTGAAGACATTTAACAAACTCCAATCTATCTAGCCCTTTCACAGTGTGGGAGTCCCAGTCAATATGTAGAAAGTTAAAATCCCCTACTATTACAACTTGCTGTTTCTTACATCGGTTTATCTCTCTACAGATTTGCTCCTCCAATTCTTCTGATTATTGGGCAGTCTATAATACAACCCTATTAGTGTGGTCACACCTTTCCCATTCCTCAGCTCCACCCATATGGTTCTCTGTAGATAAGCCCTCCAGGCTGTCCTGTCTACACACAGCTGCGATATTTTCCCTGACTAGTAATGTCACTCCACCTCCCTATCACGTCTGACATAATGGAACCCCAGAACATTAAGCTGCCAGTCCTGCCCCTCCTGCAACCAAGTCTCACTAATAGCAATAATGTCATAATCACACATGCCAATCCACACCCCAAGCTCATCTGCCTTACCTACAATACTCCTTACATTGAAATAGATGCACCTGAGAACATTTCTATCACGTACAAACCTTTGATTTCTGTCTATACATGCAGTCCTCATGTGACCTTTATCCTCCTCCACCTCACCTTCTGCTCTAGCACTCTGGTTCCCCTCCCCCTGAAAATCTAATTTAACCCCCCACCCCAGAACAGCAGTAGCAAACCTACCCGCAAGAATGTTAGTCCCCCTCCAGTTCAGGTGCAAACCATCCTGTCAGAACTGTTCCCACCTTCCCTGGAACAAGGCCCAATTGTCTAGAAACATGAAGCCCTCCCTCCTGCACCATCTCCTTAGCCACATATATAGTTGCATTATCTTCCCATTTCTAGCCTCACTAGCACATGGCATGGGTAATAATCCTGCGATTGCAATTCTGGAGGTCCTGTCCTTCAACTTTTCACCTAACTCCCTAAACTCTCTTTGCAGGACCTCCTCCTTCTTCCTATCCACATCATTGGTCCCTACGTTGACCACGACATCTGGCTACTCACCGTCCCTCTTGAGAATACTGAGAATTCGATCTGAGATATCACAGACCGTGGCACCAGGGAGGCAACAGACCATCCGGGATTCTCAGTCTCTTCCACAGAACCTCATATCTGCCCCCCTAACTATTGAATCCCCTATCACTACTGCTCTCCTCTTTTCCCTCCTTCCCTTCTGAGCTGAGGGTCCAGTCTCAGTGCCAGAGACAGGACCTCTACAACATGTCCCTGGTAGGTCATCCCCACCAACAGTATCCAAAACGGTATACTTATTGTTGATGGGAACGGCCACAGGGGTGCTCTGCTCTTCCTGTCTGTTCCCCTTCCCTCTCCTGACAGTCACCCAGCTACCTGCTTCCTGATTTTTAGGGGTGACTGTCTCCCTGAAACTCCTGTCTATTTCTGCCTCACAAATGATCTGAAGTTCATCCAGCTCCAGTTCCCTAACTCAGTTTGTCGGGAGCTGCAGCTGGATGCACCTTTTACAGGTGTAGTCATCAGGGACAATTGTGCTGTCCCTGACTTCTCATGTACTGCATACAAAGCACTCAACTGCCCTAACTGCTGCCTCCATTACCTAATCCTAAGGTAATTAAATTAATTAAAGGAACTTACCCTGCTTTACCTCACTGGGAGCAAACTTGTCCTCAGCCTCTGCTCGCCGAAGCTCCCCTCCCCTCCACTCCACTCCAACCCTGAGCCACTCACACTGGCCACTCCACTCTCTCTCTGTCTTGTTTTACGGCGGTTGGCACCCAGCTTAATGGTGCATTACCGCCACCTTCTGCTCCGGAGTATGCGATTGACTCACATTCTAAATCCCTTCACCCAATCGTACACACACACATACCCTAACCTACACTTTATCCTCCCCATCCTGGTACCCTATTTCTGTGTATCCATCATATCCTATAAAAAAAACCCCTGTACCCCTTAAGAGAGCTAAAAATACCCTGACCTGTGTTCTCTCACCCATGCCCAGCAACCCTTTTAATGTGAATTCCTGCACCCCCAATTCCCTTAGATTAATTCTCATCATCTCTCTCTGTATCCCACACTTCCTGCAACTCAGAATTACATGTTCTACTGACTCCTCTTCCTGACATTCCTCACACAGTCCTGTCTGGTGTTTCCCTATCAATTTCAATGTTTGGTTTAGTGCACGGTGCCCCAGCCTTAACCTAGTCCACACAATTTCCTCTCTTCTGTATCTACTTCCTACCCTAGTACCGGCAACACTTTTTTGTATTTGATATAAATGCCTCCCTTTCCCCTCCCTGTCCCATCTTTCTTGCCACATTTGGTTAATTTTTTCCCAGATTACACACTTAACCTCTGCTTTACTGATACTAATGTGCATTTCGATATTTTCTTTCTTTATTGCCCTCTTTGCCAACTCATCCACCCTTTCATTGCCCTTCACCCCTACATGAGCTGGAACCCATAGAAATTTAACCTGACCTCCCTGATTTGCAACTCTTGTGCCTGACTGAAGGACTTCATGAAGTACATCTTGCCGGCTGTTTGAGTGAGAAGACCTTAAACTTGCTAGTACTGAAGATGAATCTGAGCATGTCAACGCTTTGACTAGTTTAGTTTTCTCCACCCAATGCATCGCAACCAACACTGCCATCATCTCCACTGTATACACCGCTAACTTATCAGATGTTCTTCTGCTGATTGCAATTGCTTTTGCTGGTATAGCCACCCCAAACCCTGTCACTCCTGTCTCAGGTTCCTTAGCACCATCTGTATAGACCTGAGTATAATCACTATATTTTTCCATCACATGACAGTTAAATGCACTTACCAAATCAGTTTTATACTTTTCTTTCCTTTTTACCTCTAACAAATGCCAGTCTACGTCAGGCCATACCAGCTTCCATGGAGCTACAACCGGATAAACTACTGAAGGACTTATCCTTAGATCAAACACTCCACATGATCTAGCAATATCATTCCCTACCCGACTAAAGTTTTCCCTCTGAAACCTCCCATTTTCCCAGGACTCCTGCAACACTCCTTTAGCAGGGTGAGAATCATTGTGTCCCTGCAAATTAGCCCAGTAGTTTGCCATCAATTGCATTCTTCTTAATTCCAAAGGCATTATTCCCATTTCTACCTGCAGGGCTGATACTGGTGATGTTTTAAAAGCCCCACTGCACACTGAAAACCTGAGCCTGAATCACATCCAGTTTCCTTATAAGAGACCTGGCTGCTGATCCATATGCTGCACTTCCATAATCCAACACAGATCTTACTAAAGCCACATATATTCTCTTCAGTGCTGAACAACTTGCTCCCCATTCCCTACCAGTCAAACATCTCATCACGTTTATTACTTTTTTACAATTCTCGTCAACTTTTCTGATATGGTCTGCCCATGTTAATCGTGAATCAAATACAACTCCCAGAAATTTAAATGATCCAATACTTTCTAATTCAATCTCATACATCCTTAATTTCTTCCCTACTTCAATTCTTTTCCTAGTGAAAAATACAGTTTGAGTTTTTTTCCACTGAAAATCTACATCCCCGATCATAACCCCACTCTACCACTTCGCCCTGTTAGCCTAACGTCAGTCGTGGGGAAGATGCTTGAGTCCATTATTAAGGACGAAATAGTGGCACATCTAGATGGCAGAAATAAGATTAGGCCGAGCCAGCATGGATTTACCAAGGGCAAATCATGCTTGACTAATCTGTTGGAGTTTTTTGAGGGTGTAACAAGGATGTTAGACGAGGGTAAGCCAGTGGATGTTGTGTACCTAGATTTTCAGAAGGCGTTCGATAAGGTGCCACATAGGAGATTGGTGAGTAAAATCAGAGCTCATGGCATTGGGGGCAGGGTTTCAACATGGATAGAAAACTGGTTGGCAGATAGAAAGCAAAGGGTAGCAGTGAATGGGTGTTTCTCAGACTGGCTGGAGGTGACTAGTGGGGTACCACAGGGCTCTGTATTGGGACCACAGCTCTTTACGATTTATGTCAATGATTTAGATGAGGGCATTGAAAACTATATCAGCAAGTTTGCTGACGATACTAAACTGGGTGGCAGTGTGACATGCCAAGAGGACGTTAGGAGAATACAGGGAGACTTGGATAGGCTGAGTGAGTGGGCAGATACTTGGCAGATGTCATTCAATGTGAATAAATGTGAAGTTATCCACTTTGGAAGCTGGAACAAGAGGGCAGAGTATCGTCTGAACGGTGTCGAGTTAGGTAAGGGAGAAATGCAAAGAGACCTAGGAGTCCTAGTTCACCAGTCAATGAAGGTGAATGAGCAAGTGCAACAGGCAGTGAAGAGGGCAAATGGAATGTTGGCCTTTGTTACAAGGGGAATTGAATACAAGAGCAAGGATGTCCTTTTGCATTTGTACAGGGCCCTGGTGAGACCACACCTGGAATATTGTGTACAGTTTTGGTCTCCAGGTTTAAGGAAGGACATTCTGGCAATTGAGGAAGTGCAGCGTAGATTCACTAGGTTGATTCCTGGGATGGCAGGGCTGTCTTACACAGAGAGATTGGAGAGATTGGGCTTGTACACGCTGGAATTGAGGAGATTGAGAGGGGATCTGATTGAAACGTTTAAGATAATTAAAAGATTTGATAGGATTGAGGCAGGAAATATGTTCCAGATGTTGGGAGAGTCCAGTACCAGAGGGCATGGATTGAGAATAAGAGGTCAGTTATTTAAAACAGAGTTGAGGAAGAGCTTCTTCTCCCAGAGAGTTGTGGAGGTGTGGAATGCACTGCCTTGGAAGACGGTGGAGGCCAATTCTCTGGATGCTTTCAAGAAGGAGCTAGATAGATATCTGATGGATAGGGGAATCAAGGGATATGGGGACAAGGCAGGGACTGGGTATTGATAGTGAATGATCAGCCATGATCTCAGAATGACGGTGCAGGCTCGAGGGGCCGAATGGTCTACTTCTGCACCTATTGTCTATTGTCTATCAATTGCTCCTTGTAGTTTCCTGATTATATGCTCCACGTTCCTGCCTCTTTTCCACAAGGCCCCATCATCCGCAAACAGAGACCTACCTATATCCACTGGTACCTTTGTGAAGACATTATTGATCATAATGATGAAAAGTAATGGGCTAATCACACTACCCTGAGGTGTGCCATTTCCCACTGTGTACTGTTTTGATCATTCTGATCCAATCCGAACTTGAATTTTTTTACGAAACAAAAAATCTTTAATCCAATTAAAAACTCTCCCCCCCAACCCCCATCTTGTGCAGTTTAATTAATAATCCTTCCTTCCACATCATATCATAGGCTTTTTCAATGTCAAAAAACACTGCAACTACTGATTCTTTATTTGCCTGGGCCTTTCTTATTTCAGTTTCTAACCTTATCACTGAGTCCATGCAATTCGTTTCCTTCCTAAAACCACTCTGATAACTTGCCAGCATTCCTCTCTTCTCTCTCTGATAACCTTTCAGTTATCATCCTTTCCATTACCTTACATATATTTGATGTTAGTGCTATTGGCCTGTAGCTAGTGGGTTTTGACGGATCCTTGCCAGGTTTCCTTATTGGAATTACTACTGCTTCTTTCCATGCACTTGGTAATCTTCTCTCCTTCCACACTCTGTTGTAAAAATGCAGTAATTTCAAGAGCGCTCCTTCTCGTAGATTTTTTAGCATAACATAGCATTTAGACTTTGTGGTACATGGGTATACAATGATAAGGAAAGATAGAAATCTAGGGGGAGGAGGAGGTTGTGCTATGTTAATCAAGCAAGGTATACTGTATAGAGTACTGGAAAAAGGAGACGATCAGGAATACATAGTGGTGGAAATATGGGAGAGAGGGGAGGGAGTGGTTATCATTAACTACTACAATCCATGTAAAAGGTTAGATTTGGACCGCCTACTAAGGATACAAGGACAAAATAGACATAAAGTAGTGTGGTGTGCAGATTTCAATGCTCACAGCACAATATGGGGGGGATCCGATTACAGATTCAAATAGAAAGGTAATTGAAGATTTGATGGAAGAAAGGGATTTGGTGTGTATGAATAATGGTAGAGGAACAAGGATAAACATAACAGGAACTGAGTCGGTATTAGATATTACGTTAGTGTCTAATGTCTTGGCTGGCATCAGTAACTGGGGAGTTTGGACTGCTTCAACAATAGGCAGTGATCACTACCCAGTTTTATGTTCAGTGGGTGAAAGAGTTGAAGTAAGACCAGGTGGGGGAGTCCCAAAGTGGGTGTTTGGAAAAGCAGATTGGGGTAAGTTCCAGAAGTTAAGTGAAGAAGCATTGACAAAGATTGACATTTTTGGAGATATGGATGAATTAAACAGTCAGGTGACTTCAGCAATTATTATGGCAGCAGAAGGATCTATACCCAGGAGTAAAAATAGGATGAATAGAAAAGTAGTACCATGGTGGACAGAGGAATGTTGTCAGGCTGTAAAAAAACAGAAATAGAGCATTCAGGCTAGTTAAAAGAACCCATAATATGCAGCATTTGATTCAATATAAGAAGGCACAGGCAGTGGTGAGAAGAACTATACGTCAAGCTAAAAGGGCAAGTTGGAGGAGTTTTTGCAACAAAATAGGAAGAACAACACCTGTGGGAGAGGTATGGGGAATGATTAAGAGGATGGGGGGAGATAGAAGGGATTGGGAGTATCCAGTAATGATATCTGAGGAGGAAACAGCAGTCTCCAGCAGGGATAAGGCTGAGATCATGGCCAAGTCATTTGTAAAGATACATAGTTCAGAAAATTTGTCTGAAGAAGGGAGAAGAAGGGAAAGAACAATGAGTCAATACCCAGGTGTGTTAAACAGGAAGGAAGAAACAGATGATATAATTGATGATCCATTTACTTCAGCAGAAATGGTGAGAGCAATAAAGAGATCGAGACCAACCTCCCCAGGGAAAGATCTAAACCAAGTTTCCTGAATACACACTACATCCAGTTTTACAACCATTTCCTTAATAAAGTCCTTAAATTCCTGGCCATTGGCCAGTAAGAATCGCCATAATGAGTACTAACCAACCTATGACATTTCCTGGCTTGACTGATTAGTGAGGTTCTCCCTCACTTCTTCCCATGTCAGTCCTACTAACCCTAAATGGTTTACTGCTGCTTTGACCACCAGCTGAATTTTGTCACTTTTTGACTTTATCTCTGCCGTACTATTAATGACTCCTGCAATGAATGTTACTAGAGCCTTTTTTCCCACATAAATCCTGTCATTTACTCTTCGCTGCATCTCTTGCATCCCTATTCCTCTCTGGTCATTAGGAGCATTATTCTGTTCTCTTGACATTCTTACAGCTCCTGCATAAGTGATCTTTCTTTTCACTCTTAGTTCTTGAATTTTACTCTCCCATCTCATAACCTCACATCCATTATATGCCACATTATGAGCTCCTCCACAATTACAGCATTTTGGTTGCACTCCTGTTCCACACTTTCCATATTCATGATCATCCCCACATCTAGCACATCTCCTCTGCCTCTTACAGTTTTTAGATATGTGTCCAAACCTTTGACAATTATAACACCTCAATGGCTTTGGCACATATACCCTTACTGGGTAACTCATGAAACCCAGGAACACCTTCCTTGGAACTCTTTCTTCTTCAAATTCAATCAATACTGTTTCACTTTCCTTTTTCATTCCCTCCTTTGTTGTTTTCAGTCTTAGAACATTAATTACTTTCCCCCCCTTTGATAATCCTCTTCAACTCTTCCATGTTTATACTCATTGGTACACCCGTGATCACTCCATTACAACCACCATTTTGTGCTCCCACCCTCCCTGTATATTCCACCCTGCATTTTCCTAACTCTTTTAGCTTGAGTGCTTTCTCAAGTTGTTCCTCATTCACACATCTTACCAATAGATTGCCATCATTAAGGACTTTTGCAAATACTATTTCCCCTATCTTATTTGCCAGAGTTGTTGTTAGCACAAACAGGTTAATTTTCTTCATGTGTCCTTGCACCTTCTCATTAAACCTAATTATGACAACAACTCCTCTCTGAACTTGTTTATCTTCCTCACTTTCAGAACTCTCTCCATTGTCATTTCTTATTCCTTCATTCCCTTTGTCTCAGTTTTCATTCATCCATCCCCTCACTATCTCCTTATTCCCTTTATTTCTCCCTTCACAATAATCCATTTCTCCCCAGCTGCCTATCTCTGATCCCAAATCCCTATCCCACTCCTTCTCCACTCTCTTTCCCTCAGCCCCTCCTCTCACCTTGTCTGCCATTACCAGACCTGGGCAACCCCCTCCCAGCAATTCCCACAACAAATTCCAAACCACATGCTCCACCAAAGCAGAAAACACATGGATTATGGCCGCTCCTCTTCAGCTACCCCTCTTTTTATTTGTCCCTGCCAATTACCTCGAGTACTCACTCCCTCTAATCAACTAATCGACACTCCATTTAACCCTTCAGTTGTCCTCCACACTTTTTAAAGTACACTCAGCTCAGCTCCTTGCCAGCGCTCAGTGCTCTCCCGGGCCCCTCACTCCTCCTCCTGCTGCGACGGTCCTGCAATCACCTTGGCTGTTTTCATTTTATTGGGAAATTTTCCAGCAATCAAAGACTGATCACAAATATGAGTCAGTGGTTTCACGACACAGTCAATGATGTTTTTAATTTAATACATGTCATAACCATTCCAATCTGTTGATTTCTTACTCTTTGATTTCTAACTATATCAATTATTTCTTTTTCCTCAGTTGTTCTAATAAACATAGTGTAAGTGTTTAATCACGATGCAGCTCTCAAAAGCTACAAAAACAGGCAGGTGATCGCTAACATCATTTACGAGTAAACCTTCTGTTATTTTCCCATCAATAACATTTGTAAGTGTGTTATCAATGAGTGTGGCACTATTTATAGTTATCCTGCTTGGTTGTGTGATTGAAGGATATAAACTCGAGCAAAACATTGCATTGATAAAATTTGTTATTTGTGTATTTCCATGAGGATTAATATTAAAGTCCCCACAGACAAAAACCACCTTCTCATTGTTAATGTTATCATTATAACCCAGCCAACTTATCGTTAAATGTATCTGTGTATCACTTGGAGGGCGTATCAATAATTACACACCTTCCACTTGGAGGGCGTATCAACAAGGAGCATAGAATAGTACAGCACAGTACAGGCCCTTCGGCCCACAATGTTGTATCAACCTTTCAACCTTCTCCAAGATCAAACTAACCCTTCCCTCCTACACAGCCCTCCATTTTTCTATCATCTAGTGCCTATCTAAGAGTCTCTTAAATTCCCCAAATGTACCTGGCTCTTCCACCAACCCTGGCAGGGCATTCCACACACCCACCACTCTCTGTGTGGAAAAAACCTACCTCTGACATGTCCCCCACACTTTCCTCCTTTCATCTTAAAACTTATGCCTTCTTCTTGTGTTAGCCGTTTCCACCCTGCACAACCGTCTCTGACTATTCATTTGATCTATGCCTCTTATCTTGTACAGCTCTATCAAGTCAAATCCTTCACTCTGAAGAGAAAAACCCCAGATCGCACAACCTCTCCTCATAAGGCATGCTCTCTAATCCAGGCAGCATTCTGGTAAATCTCCTCTGCACCCTCTCGAAAGCTTCCACATTCTTCCTGTAATGAGACCAGAACTCAGCCCAGTGTTCCCAGAAGAATCATATCTGTCTACAGCTTGCCAGTTCCTCTATTTGTCTAAACACCTCTGCCAAATGGAAACAGGCTTTTCCACTGAGGTTTGGTGGAACTACAACCAGAGGTCATGGGTTAAGGATGAAAGGTGAAAGTTTAAGGGAACATGAGAGGAAACTTCTTCACTCAGAGGGTGGTGAGAGTGTGGAACGAGGTGCCAGCACAAGTGGTGCTTGTGAGCTTCATTTCGATGTTTGAATTGGCACGTAGAAGATAGGGTAGGTAGGGGATGGAGCTAGAGTAGAAGGTAGGGGATGGAGGTAGGGTAGAAGGTGGGGGGATGGAAGTAGAGTAGAAGGTAGGGGGATGGAGGTAGGGTAGAAGGTAGGGGGATGGAGGTAGGGTAGAAGGTAGGGGGATGGAAGTAGAGTAGAAGGTAGGGGGATGGAGGTAGAGTAGAAGGTAGGGGGATGGAGGTAGGGTAGAAGGTAGGGGGATGGAGGTAGAGTAGAAGGTAGGGGGATGGAGGTAGGGTAGAAGGTAGGGGGATGGAGGTAGGGTAGAAGGTAGGGGGATGGAGGTAGAGTAGAAGGTAGGGGATGGAGGTAGGGTAGAAGGTAGGGGGATGGAGGTAGGGTAGAAGGTAGGGGGATGGAGCTAGAGTAGAAGGTAGGGGGATGGAGGTAGAGTAGAAGGTAGGGGGATGGAAGTAGAGTAGAAGGTAGGGGGATGGAGCTAGAGTAGAAGGTAGGGGATGGAGGTAGAGTAGAAGGTGGGGGATGGAGGTAGAGTAGAAGGTGGGGGATGGAGGTAGAGTAGAAGGTGGGGGATGGAGGTAGAGTAGAAGGTGGGGGATGGAGGTAGGGTAGAAGGTAGGGGATGGAGGTAGAGTAGAAGGTGGGGGATGGAGGTAGAGTAGAAGGTGGGGGATGGAGGTAGAGTAGAAGGTGGGGGATGGAGGTAGAGTAGAAGGTGGGGGATGGAGGTAGGGTAGAAGGTAGGGGGATGGAGGTAGGGTAGAAGGTAGGGGGATGGAGGTAGGGTAGAAGGTAGGGGGATGGAGGTAGGGTAGAAGGTAGGGGGATGGAGGTAGGGTAGAAGGTAGGGGGATGGAGGTAGGGTAGAAGGTAGGGGGATGGAGGTAGGGTAGAAGGTAGGGGGATGGAGGTAGGGTAGAAGGTAGGGGGATGGAGGTAGGGTAGAAGGTAGGGGGATGGAGGTAGGGTAGAAGGTAGGGGGATGGAGGTAGGGTAGAAGGTAGGGGGATGGAGGTAGAGTAGAAGGTAGGGGGATGGAGGTAGGGTAGAAGGTAGGGGGATGGTAGGGTAGAAGGTAGGGGGATGGAGGTAGGGTAGAAGGTAGGGGGATGGAGGTAGGGTAGAAGGTAGGGGGATGGAGGTAGGGTAGAAGGTAGGGGGATGGAGGTAGGGTAGAAGGTAGGGGGATGGAGCTAGAGTAGAAGGTAGGGGGATGGAGGTAGAGTAGAAGGTAGGGGGATGGAGGTAGAGTAGAAGGTAGGGGATGGAGGTAGGGTAGAAGGTAGGGGGATGGAGGTAGGGTAGGTAGGGGGATGGAGGTAGGGTAGAAGGTAGGGGGATGGAGGTAGGGTAGAAGGTAGGGGGATGGAGGTAGAGTAGAAGGTAGGGTAGAAGGTAGGGGGATGGAGGTAGGGTAGAAGGTGGGGGATGGAGGTAGGGTAGGTAGGGGGATGGAGGTAGAGTAGAAGATAGGGGGATGGAGGTAGGGTAGAAGGTAGGGGGATGGAGGTAGGGTAGAAGGTGGGGGATGGAGGTAGGGTAGAAGGTAGGAGGATGGAGGTAGGGTAGAAGGTAGGGGAATGGAGGACTCTGGTCCCAGTGCAGGTAAATGAAAGTGGGCAGTTTAAATGCTTTGAGAGTTGGTGTGGGAGGGAGGGCAAAAGATTTTTGGATCACTGGGCTCTCTTCCGGGGAAGGTGGGACCTGTATAGAAGGGTCTGTTTGCACTGTAACTAGAGGGGGACTAATACCCTAGCAGGAAGGTTTGTGAATGCTGCACGGTAGGTTTAAACTGGAGTTGCAGGGGGACGGGAACCAGAGTGCCAGAACAGTTAGTGGAGAGGTTGTGGAGACAGATGTTGGTAAGACCACAGACAAAGTTAGGAATCAAAAGATTGAGCATGGTGCGACAAAATCAAAAAGGGTGGAAACAGGACTGAAGGTGTTGTATCGGAATGTGCACAGTGTATGGAATAATAACGTTGATGAACTTGCAGCACAGTTACAGATTGGCAAGTATGATGTTGTAGGCATCACTGAATCATGGCTCCAAAGATTATAGCTTGGAGCTTAATATCCGAGGGTACACATTATATCAAAAGGACAGTCAGAGAGGGCAGCATTTTTCTGTTGGTAAAAAAAAAAATCAGATCATTAGGAAGAGCTGACATAGGGTTGGAAAGTGTTGAATCATTGTAGATAGATCTAAGGAACTGCAAGGGTAAAAAGATCCTGATGGGAGTTGTATACAGACCCTCAAACAGTAGTAAGGATGTAGCCTACAAATTACAACAGGAGATAGAAAATGCATGCCAATAGGGTGATGTTCTAATAGTTATGGGTGACTTCAGTTTGCTGGTAGACTGGGATAAGCAGTTTGGTGTTGGATTCCAAGAGGATGAATTTGTAGAGTGTCTATGATGTGTCTTTTTAGAGCAATTCGTGGTTGAGCCCACTAGTGGATCAGATATCCTGGACTGGGTGTTGTGTAATGACCCAGAATGGATTAGAGAGCTTTAGGTAAAAGAACCCATAGGATAAAGTGATCATAATATGATCAAATTCACCCTGAAATTTGAGAAGGAGAAACTAAAGTCAGGTGTATCAGTATTACAGTGGAGTAAAGGGAATGACAGAGGCTTGAGAGAGGAGTTGGCCACAGTTGATTGGAAAAGAACACTGGCAGGGACTGGAATTGCTGGAAACAATTTGGAAGGCACAGGATATATACAACCCAGAGAGGAAGGAGTATTCTAAAAGAAAGATGACACAACCGTGGCTAACAAGAGAAGTCAAATCCAACATAAAAGCCATAGAGAGGGCATATAATAGAGCAAAGATTAGTGAGGTACAAAAAAAGCTAGATGAACTCAGCAGGTTGGGCAGCATCCGTTAAAAGAAACAGTCAATGAAACGTCGACTGCTCCTTTCAACGGATGCTGCCCAACCTGCTGAGTTCATCCAGCTTTTTTGCATGTCTTGATTTGACCACAGCATCTGCAGTGTACTTTGCGTTTAAAGATTAGGGAGGATTTGGAAGCTTTTAAAAAGCAACAGAAGGCAACTAAAAAAAGTCATGAAGAAGGTAAAGATGGAATATGAAAGTAAAGTAGCCATTAATATTAAAGTGGATACCAAAAGTTTCTTCAGATACATCAAGTTTGAAAGAGAGGTGAGTGTGGACCACTGGGAAACTATGCTGGAGAGAGTAAATGGTGCTACATTTTGGTAGGAATAATCAAAATAGGACATACGTGGTAAATGATAGGGCATTGAAGAATGCAGTAGAACAGAGTGATCTGGAAATAATGTTGCATAGTTCCCTGAAGGTGGAATCTCATGTGGATAGGGTGGTGAAGAAAGCTTTTGGTATGCTGGCCTTTATAAATCAGAACATTGAGTATAGGAGCAAACACGAGGAAATCTGCAGATGCTGGAAATTCAAACAACAACACACACGAAATGCTAGTGGAACACAGCAGGCCAGGCAGCATCTATAGGGAGAAGCGCTGTTGACGTTTCAGGCCGAGACCCTTCGTCAGGACTAATTGAAAGGAAAGATAGTAAGAGATTTGAAAGTAGTGGGGGGGAGAGGGGGAAATGCGAAATGATAGGAGAAGACCGGAGGGGGTGGGGTGAAGCTAAGAGCTGGAAAGGTGATTGGCGAAAGTGATACAGAGCTGGAGAAGGATATTGAGTATAGGAGTTGGGATGTAATGTTAAAATTGTACAAGGCATTGGTAAGGCCAAATTTGGAGTATTGTGTACAGTTCTGGTCACCGAATTATAGGAAAGATGTCAACAAAATGGAAAGATTACAGAAAAAATTTACTAGAATGTTACCTGAGTTTCAGCACCTAAGTTACAGGGAAAGGCTGAACAAGTTAGGTCTTTATTCTTTGGAGCGTAGAAGGTTAAGGGAGGTATTTAAAATTATGAGGGGGATCAATAGAGTTGACGTGGATAGGCTTTTTCCATTGAGAGTAGAGGAGATTCAAACAAGAGGACATGAGTTGAGAGTTAGGGGGAAAAATTTAAGGGTAACATGAGGAGGAATTTCTTTACTCAGAGAGTGGTAGCTGTGTGGATCGAGCTTCCAGTAGAAGTGGTAGAAACAAGTTCGGTATTGTCATTTAAAGTAAAATTGGATAGGTATATGGACAGGAAAGGAATGGAGGGTTATGGGCTGAGTGTGGGCCAGTGGGACTAGGTGAGAGTAAGTATTTGGCACGGACTAGAAGGGCCAAGATGGCCTGTTTCCATGATGTAATTGTTATATGGTTATAAAGGGGGACAACAAAATGACAGATGAACTAATTAAGTATTTTGCATCAGTTTATGTTGTGGAAGACACCAGCAGTATGGTGGAAGTTCCAGGTGTCAGGGAGCATGAAGTGTGTGAAGTTACCATAACTAGAGAGCAAGTGTTTGGGAAACTGAAAGGTCTGAAGGTAGATAAGACAGTTGGACCAGATGATGTACTCCCCAGGGTTCTGAAAGAGGTGACTGAATGGATTTTTTCAAGGATCTCTAGATTCTGGAATGGTTCCTGAACACTGGAAAATTGCAAATGTCATTCCAGTCTTCAAGGGAGAGAGGCAGAAGAAAGGAAACTATAGGCCAGTTAGACTGACCTCAGTGGTTGGGGAAATATTGGAGTCAATTATTGAGGATGAGATCTCAGGGTACTTGGAGGCACATGATAAATTAAGCTGTTGTCGACATGGTTTCCTCAAGGGAAAACCTTGCCTAACAAATCTGTTGGAATTCTTTGAAGAGATAACAAGCAGAATAGACGAAAGAGATTTGGTTGATGTTGTGTACTTGGATTTTCAGAAGGCCTTTGACAAGATGCCACACATTAGACTGCTTAAAAAGCTACAAGCCCATGGTACTACAAGAAAGGTTCTAGCATGGATAAAGCAGTGGCCGATTGGCGGGAAGCAGAGTTGGAATAAAGGGAGCCTTTTCTGGTTGGCTGCAGTGACTAGTGATATTCCACAGGGGTCAGTGTAGATTCATTTTACTTTAAATGTCAATGATTTGGATAATGGAATTGATGGCTTTGTTGCAAAGTCTTGCAGACAATATGAAGATAGGTGGAGGGTCAGGAAGTTTTGAGGAAGTAGAAAGGCTACAGAAGGACAGATTAGGGGAATGGCGGAGGGAATACAGTGTTCAGAAGTGTATGAAGTTTTGAGGAAGTAGAAAGGCTACAGAAGGACAGATTAGGGGTATGGCGGAGGGAATACAGTGTTCAGAAGTGTATGAAGTTTTGAGGAAGTAGAAAGGCTACAGAAGGACAGATTGGGGGAATGGCGGAGGGAATACAGTGTTCAGAAGTGTATGAAGTTTTGAGGAAGTAGAAAGGCTACAGAAGAACAGATTGGGGGAATGGCGGAGGGAATACAGTGTTCAGAAGTGTATGAAGTTTTGAGGAAGTAGAAAGGCTACAGAAGGACAGATTGGGGGAATGGCGGAGGGAATACAGTGTTCAGAAGTGTATGAAGTTTTGAGGAAGTAGAAAGGCTACAGAAGGACAGATTGGGGGAATGGCGGAGGGAATACAGTGTTCAGAAGTGTATGAAGTTTTGAGGAAGTAGAAAGGCTACAGAAGGACAGATTAGGGGTATGGCGGAGGGAATACAGTGTTCAGAAGTGAATGGTCATCCACCTTGGTAGAGAAAATGAAAGGGTTGAGTATTTTATACATGGAGAAAAAATACAAAACACTGAGGTGCAAAGGAATTGTGAGTCTGTTTTCAAGATTTCCTAAAGATTAATTTGCAGGTTGAGTTTGTGGTGAGAAAGGCATATAGATATTAGCATTCACTTCAAGAGGGCTGGAATATAAAAGCAAGGACGTAATGATGAGGCTTTATAGAGCACTGCTGAGGCACTAGGAGTATTGTGAGCAGTTCTGGGCACTTTATCTTGGAAAGAGTGTGCTGAAATTGGAGAGGGTTCAAAGGAGGTTCATGAAAATGATCCCAGTATTGAACGACTTGTCATATGAAGAGTGTTTGATGGCTCTGGGCCTGTATTCCCCAGAATTCAGAAGAATGAGGGGTGACCTCATTGAAACCTATCGAATGGTGAAAGGCTTCAACAGAGTGGATGTGGTGGGAGAGTCTAAGACCAGAGGACACGACCTCAGATTAGAGGGATGTCATTTTGAATGGAGATGAGGAGGAATTTCTTCAGCCAGAGAGTGTGAATCTGTGGAATTATTTGCCGCAGACAGCTTTGGAGGCTGTCTTTATGTTTAAGGCAGAGTTTGATAAATTCTTGACTGGTCAGGACATGGGATATGAAGGGATATGGGCAGAAGACAGGAGATTGGGACTGAGAGAGAAATTGCATCAACCATGATGAAATGTCAGAGCAGACTTGATGTGGCAAATGACCTAATTCTGCGCCTACACCTTACGGACTTATGGACTAGCTGGGTCAAAGGACCCATTCCTGTGCTGTCCTTCTCTCTGTGACTCTGAAAAACAACGATTGCACCTGATTCCGCCAGCACCTCTGGCACTGAGTTCCACATAACACCCACTCTCTGTGTGAAAAAAACTGTGCCCTCAGAGCCCATTTAAACTTGCCCTCTTCTCCTTAAATCTGCACCCTCTTGTTTTTGATACCCTACCATGGGATAAACATTTGAACAACCTCCCTTCCATTAATCTTATAAACCTGTCAAGTCACCTCTCGGACTCTTCTGCTCCAGGGAAAGTAGCCCCGGCTCTCTAGGCTCTCCCAGTAACTAAGGTTTTCCAATCCAGGCTTTCATTAGTCGAGGCATTGAGTTCAAAAGTTCATGTTGAAGCTTTATAAAACTCTGGTCAGGCCACATCTGGAGAATTGCCTACGGTTCAGGTCACCCCACGATAGGAAGAAGGTCGAGGCTGTGGAGAGGGTGCAGAAGAGTTTCGCTAGGATGGTGCTTGCTTAGAGGGCACGTGCTATCATAACAGGCTGGACAAACTTAGGTTGTCTACGTCGGGGTGGCGGAGGCTGAGGGGAGATCTGATAGAGGTTTAGAAGAGGACAGAGAGTGTTGTTTCCCAGGGTTGAAATGTCTAATGCCAGAGGGCGTGCATTGAAGGTGAGAGGGGGTAGGTTCAAAGGGGATGTGAGGGGTAAAGTTTTTACTCAGAGAGAGGTGGATGCCTGGTGTGGCTGTGGAGTCTTGGAAAAGATGTTTAGATGGGCACATGGCTATGAAGAAGATGGTGCTATGGTCTGGTCTGGAGCCCGTATTCCGGGTTTTGATCTGGTCCACGGACTCCGGGTCTTGTAGTCATCCCTTCTTTTGCCCTTGAGCCCAATTAGTCACACCTGTGGATCATCGTGGCTTGTTGGGGCTCAAGGAGGTGACCCTGATGCCCATCGGCTGGCGGTGTACATCGGGGGCTCTGGGACTGAGTGGAGTTGGGAGGTTGCCCTGGCTTGGAGTTCCCCTGGTTAAAAGATGAGGTCTTTGAGTGAATCTGGCAGTCACCCTGGATCTAGTTCCCTTCCTATCTCTTGCCTCTGTTGGGCAAGCCAGGCTGGACTGCTGTTGCCTGGTGGGGGACTGCCCCCACCCATCCCTCGCTGCTGATGGGTTGTGCCCTGCAACCTACCCAGGTGCCCTGTGACCTGCTCAGGCCCCTGTGTTCCTGCCTAGGAGGTCTGGGCCCTGCCTAGGAGTTGTGTGGCCTGCCCAGAGGTCTCTGCCCCTACCTATCCCTCATTGTTGATGGGTTGTGCCCTGCAACCTACCTAGGTGTTCTGTGACCTGCCCAGGCCCACGTGTTCCTGCCTGGGAGGTCTGGGCCCTGCCTGGAAGTTATGCGGCCTGCCCAGCGAACTCCTAGACCTTGCCTGAACTCTAAGACTCTCCCGGAACCCCAGAATCACCTTGAACGTCACGTCCCTCACGCACACCACGGTCACCACATCTTGTCTATCATTTGTTGTTCCTGTCCTATCCCTAGTACTTCAGTGCCTGCGTCCTGCACTTGGGTCCAGCCTCCTGTCCCCTTATGACAGATGGAGGGATATGGACTCTGTGTAGGTAGGGGGGGATTAGATTTGTCAGGGTTTTTGATTTGGTTTTAGTTGGTTCTACTCAACAGTGTGGGCTGAAGGGCCTGTTCCTGTGCTGTACTGTTCTCTGTTCTATTTATCAGAGAAACGCTGGAGGACTCATTCGGTCATGCAGCACCAGTGCAGGGAAAAGGACTGTCATCATTTTGGGCTGAGTCCTTTCATCGGGACACCTTTTGCTCACTCAGACTTGTCCATTTATTCCCCTGCTGTGTGTGTTCCAGACTCTGTAGAATCTCCTGTAACTCCAATCTGCGGAATATCGTTGGCACCCTCTCCAGAGGAACCACATCATTCATTCAGTTCTCCAAGTCTGGTCTAACCAGTGTTTTATAGAGCTGACACATAGCATCCCAATTCTAATACTTTGTCCAAAGATCAAGTCCAAAATAAATTTATTGTCAAAGTATATACAAGTCACCACATACTGCCCTGAGGTTCATTTTCTTGCAGGCATTTGCAGTAAATACAAAGAAACATAATAGAATCAATAAAAAACTGCACACAAAGACAGACAACCAATGGGCAAAAGACAACAAATTGTGCAAATGCAAAAAAATAAGAATAATGAATAAATGACAAATAAATATTGAGAACCTGAGATGAAGAGTACTTGAAAGTGAGTCACAGTTTATGGGAATAGCTCAGTGTAAGAGTGAGTAAAGTTATCCCCTCTGGTTGAGGGGTAATAACATAAGAACATACAGGAGCAGGGGTAGTCGGCCATCGGCCCACCGAGCCCACTCAACCATTCAATAAGATCATGGCTGATCTGGCCATAGACTCATCTCCACCTACCCGCCTTTTCCCCAAAACCTTTAATTCCCCGACTATGTAAAAATCTATCCAATCTTGTCTTTAATATATTTACTGAGGTAGCCTCCACAGATTCACCACTCTCTGGGAAAAGCAGTTCCTCCTCATCTCCATCCTAAATCTACTCCCCTGAATCTTGAGGCTACGTCCCCTAGTTCTAATCTCACCCACCAATGGAAACAACTTTCCTGCCTCTATCTTATCTATCCCTTTCATAATTTTATATGTTTCCATAAGATCTCCTGTCATTCTTCTGAATTCCAGTGAGTACAGTCCCAGGTGACTCAATCTCTCCATATATTTTAACCCCGTCATCTCTGAAGTCAACCTGGTGAACCTCCTCTGCACTGACTCCAAAGCCAGTATATCCTTCCTCAACCAAGGAGACCAGAACTACACACAATCTCCAGGTGCAGCCTCACCAGTACCCTGTATAGTTGCAGCGTGACCTCCCTGCTCTTGAATTCAATCTCTCTAGCAAGGAAGGATAACTTCCCATTGCCTTCTCGATAGCCTGCTGCACCTGCAAACCAACCTTTTGTGATTCATGTACAAGCACTCCCCAGTCCCTCTGCACATCAGCATGCCACATTTTTTACCATTTAAATAATCATCCGTTCTTTCATTTTCCCTTCCAGAATGGATGACCTCACATTTGTCAACATTGTGCTCCACCTGCCAGACCCTTGCCCACTCGCTTAACCTATCTATATCTCTCATAGACTCTGCATATCTTCTGCACAATTTGCTTTTCCTTTCAATTTAGTATCATCAGCAAATGTAGATACACTACACTTACGCCGCTTTTCCAGATCATTAATGTATATCATTTAAGGGAGCTAGGGCTTTACTCAGAACTGAAACATGCCCTTTGGCCCATCTAGTCCATACTGAGCCATTTTTCTGTCTACACCCATCGACCTGCACCTGGACCACAGATCACCATATCTCTCCCATCCACATATCTACCCACATTTCTCTTAAATGCTGCATTCAAATGAGATTCCCTGTCATTTATGAACCATGATCATACTGGACGGTAGTACAGAGTTAAGGGCCGAGTGGCCATCTAACTCCTGTGATACTCTTGTGCCCAGCAGGTGCCCATGCAATTCCAGTGCTCCTGCAGCGGCCAGCGGTGATGAAGCTGCAGACGGGGATGACAGCAGAGATGCAGTGCACTATGCTGGGCCACAGTGTGGCAGCCACCACCGTCTACTGGGATCGGCAGGTACCCGGGGGCAAGAGGCACTGGCTACTCACACACTCCGTCTACAGCCACGTCACCAGGTCACATGTCGACTCAGACCACGTCCTCCCCTCCAGGGACATGGGCAGCAACAGCTTCAATCTGACCATCATTGGGGTCCAGTCCAATGATGCCGGTATCTACACGTGCAGTGTGTGGGGGCGGGTACATGGAGAAGGGACCCAGCTGATCGTGAGTGGTAAGTGGGCTCCCGGTGACCTCGGAGTCCAAACAGAAACAAAGCCTTCTTTTTACAAAAATACATTCATTACTCAAATTCCATTTTAATTATCATTCAGCCCTACAATCACCCAAAGGAAACTGTTCCACCAGGCCCGAGGAGCAAAATATATCTGCATACCACGTATGGCTATGATAAAAGAAAACAATCACAAAGAAATATGTAGTCCAAGTCCCTGGCATGTACACTGATGATGAACGGGATGCTGTCCCAGTCCAACTTGTTCTTCCTTTGAGAAAACACTAAGTAAACACCGAGAGGAAGTTCAGAACAATCACCGAGAGACAGTTCAGAACAAACACCGAGAGACAGTTCAGAACAAACACCGAGAGACAGTTCAGAATAAACACTGAGAGACAGTTCAGAACAAACACCGAGAGACAGTTCAGAACAAACACCGACGGACAGTTCAGAACAAACACCGAGAGACAGTTCAGAACAAACACCGAGAGACAGTTCAGAATAAACACTGAGAGACAGTTCAGAACAAACACTGAGAGACAGTTCAGAACAAACACCGAGAGACAGTTCGGAACAAACACCGAGAGACAGTTCAGAACAAACACCAACGGACAGTTCAGAACAAACACCGAGAGACAGTTCAGAACAAACACCGAGTGACAGTTCAGAACAAACACCGAGAGACAGTTCAGAACAAACACCGAGTGACAGTTCAGAACAAACACAGAGAGACAGTTCAGAACAAACACCGAGAGACAGTTCAGAACAAACAACAACGGACAGTTCAGAACAAACACCGAGAGACAGTTCAGAACAAACACCGAGAGACAGTTCAGAACAAACAACAAAGGACAGTTCAGAACAAACACCGAGAGACAGTTCAGAACAAACACCGAGAAACAGATCAGAACAAACACCGAGAGACAGTTCAGAACAAACACCGAGAGACAGTTCAGAATAAACACTGAGAGACAGTTCAGAACAAACACCGAGAGACAGATCAGAACAAACACCAAGAGACAGTTCAGAACAAACACCGAGAGACAGTTCAGAACAAACACCGAGAGACAGTTCAGAACAAACAACAACGGACAGTTCAGAACAAACACCGAGAGACAGTTCAGAACAAACACCGAGTGACAGATCAGAACAAACACCGACAGGCAGTTCAGAACAAACAACGAGAGACAGATCAGAACAAACACCAAGAGACAGTTCAGAACAAACACCGAGAGACAGTTCAGAACAAACACCGACAGGCAGTTCAGAACAAACACCGAGAGACAGTTCAGAACAAACACCGAGAGACAGTTCAGAACAAACAACGAGAGACAGTTCAGAACAAACACCGAGAGACAGTTCAGAACAAACAACGAGAGACAGTTCAGAACAAACACAGAGAGACAGTTCAGAACAAACACCGACAGGCAGTTCAGAACAAACACCGAGAGACAGTTCAGAACAAACACCGAGAGACAGTTCAGAACAAACACCGAGAGACAGTTCAGAACAAACACCAAAAGACACAGATCAGAACAAACACCGAGAGACAGTTCAGAACAAACACCGAGAGACAGATCAGAACAAACACCGACAGGGAGTTCAGAACAAACACCGAGAGACGGTTCAGAACACCGAGAGACAGTTCAGAACAAACACCGAGAGACAGTTCAGAACAAACACCGAGAGACAGTTCAGAACAAACACCGACAGGCAGTTCAGAACAAACACCGAGAGACAGTTCAGAACAAACACCGAGAGACAGTTCAGAACAAACACCGAGAGACAGTTCAGAACAAACACCGAGAGACAGTTCAGAACAAACACCGAGAGACGGTTCAGAACAAACACCGAGAGACAGTTCAGAACAAACACCGAGAGACAGATCAGAACAAACACCGAGAGACGGTTCAGAACACCGAGAGACAGTTCAGAACAAACACCGAGAGACAGATCAGAACAAACACCGACAGGGAGTTCAGAACAAACACCGAGAGACGGTTCAGAACACCGAGAGACAGTTCAGAACAAACACCGAGAGACAGATCAGAACAAACACAGACAGGGAGTTCAGAACAAACACCGAGAGACGGTTCAGAACACCGAGAGACAGTTCAGAACAAACACCGAGACACAGTTCAGAACAAACACCGAGAGACAGTTCAGAACAAACACCGAGAGACAGTTCAGAACAAACACCGAGAGGGAGTTCAGAACAAACACCGACAGGCAGTTCAGAACAAATAACGACGGACAGTTCACAACAAACACCGAGAGACAGTTCAGAACAAACACCGAGAGACGGTTCAGAACAAACACCGACAGGCAGTTCAGAACAAACACCGAGAGACAGTTCAGAACAAACACCGAGAGACAGTTCAGAACAAACACCGAGAGACAGTTCAGAACAAACACCAAGAGACACAGATCAGAACAAACACCGAGAGACGGTTCAGAACAAACACCGAGAGACAGTTCAGAACAAACACCGAGAGACAGATCAGAACAAACACCGAGAGACGGTTCAGAACAAACACCGAGAGACAGTTCAGAACAAACACCGAGAGACAGTTCAGAACAAACACCGAGAGACAGATCAGAACAAACACCGACAGGTAGTTCAGAACAAACACCGAGAGACAGTTCAGAACAAACACCGAGAGACAGTTCAGAACAAACACCGAGAGACAGTTCCGAACAAACACCGACAGGCAGTTCAGAACAAACACCGAGAGACAGTACAGAACAAACACCGAGAGACAGTTCAGAACAAACACCGAGAGACAGTTCCGAACAAACACCAAGAGACAGTTCAGAACAAACACCGAGAGACGGTTCAGAACAAACATCAAGAGACAGTTCAGAACAAACACCGAGAGACAGTTCAGAACAAACACCGAGAGACAGTTCAGAACAAACACCGAGAGACAGTTCAGAACAAACACCGAGAGACAGTACAGAACAAACACCGAGAGACAGTTCCGAACAAACACCGAGAGACAGTTCCGAACAAACACCAAGAGACAGTTCAGAACAAACACCGAGAGACGGTTCAGAACAAACACCGAGAGACAGTTCAGAACAAACACCGAGAGACAGATCAGAACAAACACGGAGAGACAGATCAGAACAAACACCGAGAGACAGTTCAGAACAAACACCGAGAGACAGTTCAGAACAAACACCGAGAGACAGTTCAGAACAAACACCGAGAGACAGTTCAGAACAAACACCGAGAGACAGTTCAGAACAAACACCGAGAGACAGATCAGAACAAACACGGAGAGACAGATCAGAACAAACACCGACAGGCAGTTCAGAACAAACACCGAGAGACAGTTCAGAACAAACACCGAGAGACAGTTCAGAACAAACACTGAGAGACAGTTCAGAACAAACACCGAGAGACAGTTCAGAACAAACACCGACGGACAGTTCAGAACAAACACCAAGAGACACAGATCAGAACAAACACCGAGAGACGGTTCAGAACAAACACCGAGAGACAGTTCAGAACAAACACCGAGAGACAGATCAGAACAAACACCGAGAGACGGTTCAGAACACCGAGAGACAGTTCAGAACAAACACCGAGAGACAGTTCAGAACAAACACCGACAGGTAGTTCAGAACAAACACCGAGAGACAGTTCAGAACAAACACCGAGAGACAGTTCAGAACAAACAACGAGAGACAGATCAGAACAAACACCGAAAGACAGTTCAGAACAAACACCGACAGGCAGTTCAGAACAAATAACGACGGACAGTTCACAACAAACACCAAGAGACAGTTCAGAACAAACACCGAGAGACAGTTCAGAACAAACACCGACAGGCAGTTCAGAACAAATAACGACGGACAGTTCACAACAAACACCGAGAGACAGCTCAGAACAAACACCGACAGGTAGTTCAGAACAAACACCGAGAGACAGTTCAGAACAAACACCAAAAGACACAGATCAGAACAAACACCGAGAGACGGTTCAGAACAAACACCGAGAGACAGTTCAGAACAAACACCGAGAGACAGATCAGAACAAACACCGAGAGACGGTTCAGAACACCGAGAGACAGTTCAGAACAAACACCGAGAGACAGATCAGAACAAACACCGACAGGTAGTTCAGAACAAACACCGAGAGACAGTTCAGAACAAACACAGAGAGACAGTTCAGAACAAACACCGACGGACAGTTCAGAACAAACACCGAGAGACAGTTCAGAACAAACACCGAGAGACAGTTCAGAACAAACACCGAGAGACAGTTCAGAACAAACAGCGAGAGACAGTTCAGAACAAACACCAAGAGACAGTTCAGAACAAACACCGAGAGACAGTTCCGAACAAACACCAAGAGACAGTTCAGAACAAACACCGAGAGACAGTTCAGAACAAACACCGACAGGCAGTTCAGAACAAACACCGAGAGACAGTACAGAACAAACACCGAGAGACAGTTCAGAACAAACAGCGAGAGACAGTTCAGAACAAACACCAAGAGACAGTTCAGAACAAACACCGAGAGACAGTTCCGAACAAACACCAAGAGACAGTTCAGAACAAACACCGAGAGACAGTTCAGAACAAACAGCGAGAGACAGTTCAGAACAAACACCAAGAGACAGTTCAGAACAAACACCGAGAGACAGTTCCGAACAAACACCAAGAGACAGTTCAGAACAAACACCGAGAGACAGTTCAGAACAAACACAGAGAGACAGATCAGAACAAACACCGAGAGACAGATCAGAACAAACACCGAGAGACAGATCAGAACAAACACCGAGAGACAGATCAGAACAAACACCGAGAGACAGTTCAGAACAAACACCGAGAGACAGATCAGAACAAACACCGAGAGACAGTTCAGAACAAACACCGAGAGACAGATCAGAACAAACACCGAGAGACAGTTCAGAACAAACACCGAGAGACAGTTCAGAAAAAACACAGAGAGACAGATCAGAACAAACACCGAGAGACAGATCAGAACAAACACCGAGAGACAGATCAGAACAAACACCGAGAGACAGATCAGAACAAACACCGAGAGACAGTTCAGAACAAACACCGAGAGACAGATCAGAACAAACACCGAGAGACAGTTCAGAACAAACACCAAGAGACATTTCAGAACAAACACCGACGGACAGTTCAGAACAAACACCGAGAGACAGTTCAGAACAAACACTGAGAGACCGTTCAGAACAAACACCGAGAGACAGTTCAGAACAAACACCGACGGACAGATCAGAACAAACACCGAGAGACAGTTCAGAACAAACACCGAGAGACAGTTCAGAACAAACACCGACGGACAGATCAGAACAAACACCGAGAGACAGTTCAGAACAAACACCGAGAGACAGTTCAGAACAAACACCAAGAGACATTTCAGAACAAACACCGAGAGACAGTTCAGAACAAACACCAAGAGACAGTTCAGAACAAACACCGAGAGACAGTTCAGAACAAACACCAAGAGACATTTCAGAACAAACACCGAGAGACAGATCAGAACAAACACCGACAGGCAGTTCAGAACAAACACCGAGAGACAGTTCAGAACAAACACCGAGAGACAGTTCAGAACAAACAGCGAGAGACAGTTCAGAACAAACACCGAGAGACAGTTCAGAACAAACACCAAGCGACACAGATCAGAACAAACACCGAGAGACGGTTCAGAACAAACACCGAGAGACAGTTCAGAACTAACACCGAGAGACAGTTCAGAACAAACACCGAGAGACAGTTCAGAACAAACACCAAGCGACACAGATCAGAACAAACACCGAGAGACGGTTCAGAACAAACACCGAGAGACGGTTCAGAACAAACACCGAGAGACAGTTCAGAACAAACACCGAGAGACAGATCAGAACAAACACCGACGGGCAGTTCAGAACAAACACCGAGAGACAGTTCAGAACAAACACCGAGAGACAGTTCGGAACAAACACCGAGAGACAGTTCAGAACAAACACCGAGAGACAGTTCAGAACAAACACCGAGAGACAGTTCAGAACAAACACCGAGAGACAGTTCAGAACAAACACCGAGAGACAGTTCAGAACAAACACCGAGAGACAGATCAGAACAAACACCAAGAGACACAGATCAGAACAAACACCGAGAGACAGTTCAGAACAAACACCGAGAGACAGATCAGAACAAACACCAAGAGACACAGATCAGAACAAACACCGAGAGACGGTTCAGAACAAACACCGAGAGACAGTTCAGAACAAACACCGAGAGACAGATCAGAACAAACACCGAGAGACGGTTCAGAACAAACACCAAGAGACACAGATCAGAACAAACACCGAGAGACGGTTCAGAACAAACACCGAGAGACAGTTCAGAACAAACACCGAGAGACAGTTCAGAACAAACACCGAGAGACAGATCAGAACAAACACCAAGAGACACAGATCAGAACAAACACCGAGAGACGGTTCAGAACAAACACCGAGAGACAGTTCAGAACAAACACCGAGAGACAGATCAGAACAAACACCGAGAGACGGTTCAGAACACCGAGAGACAGTTCAGAACAAACACCGAGAGACAGATCAGAACAAACACCGAGAGACAGTTCAGAACAAACACCGACGGACAGTTCAGAACAAACACCGAAAGACAGTTCAGAACAAACACCGACAGGCAGTTCAGAACAAATAACGACGGACAGTTCACAACAAACACCAAGAGACAGTTCAGAACAAACACCGAGAGACAGTTCAGAACAAACACCAAAAGACACAGATCAGAACAAACACCGAGAGACGGTTCAGAACAAACACCGAGAGACAGTTCAGAACAAACACCGAGAGACAGATCAGAACAAACACCGAGAGACGGTTCAGAACACCGAGAGACAGTTCAGAACAAACACCGAGAGACAGTTCAGAACAAACACCGAGAGACAGTTCAGAACAAACACCGAAAGACAGTTCAGAACAAACACCGACAGGCAGTTCAGAACAAATAACGACGGACAGTTCACAACAAACACCAAGAGACAGTTCAGAACAAACACCGAGAGACAGTTCAGAACAAACACCAAAAGACACAGATCAGAACAAACACCGAGAGACGGTTCAGAACAAACACCGAGAGACAGTTCAGAACAAACACCGAGAGACAGATCAGAACAAACACCGAGAGACGGTTCAGAACACCGAGAGACAGTTCAGAACAAACACCGAGAGACAGATCAGAACAAACACCGACAGGGAGTTCAGAACAAACACCGAGAGACGGTTCAGAACACCGAGAGACAGTTCAGAACAAACACCGAGAGACAGTTCAGAACAAACACCGAGAGACAGTTCAGAACAAACACCGACAGGCAGTTCAGAACAAACACCGAGAGACAGTTCAGAACAAACACCGAGAGACAGTTCAGAACAAACACCGAGAGACAGTTCAGAACAAACACCAAAAGACACAGATCAGAACAAACACCGAGAGACGGTTCAGAACAAACACCGAGAGACAGTTCAGAACAAACACCGAGAGACAGATCAGAACAAACACCGAGAGACGGTTCAGAACACCGAGAGACAGTTCAGAACAAACACCGAGAGACAGATCAGAACAAACACCGACAGGGAGTTCAGAACAAACACCGAGAGACGGTTCAGAACACCGAGAGACAGTTCAGAACAAACACCGAGAGACAGATCAGAACAAACACAGACAGGGAGTTCAGAACAAACACCGAGAGACGGTTCAGAACACCGAGAGACAGTTCAGAACAAACACCGAGAGACAGTTCAGAACAAACACCGAGAGACAGTTCAGAACAAACACCGACAGGCAGTTCAGAACAAACACCGAGAGACAGTTCAGAACAAACACCGAGAGACAGATCAGAACAAACACCGACAGGTAGTTCAGAACAAATAACGACGGACAGTTCACAACAAACACCAAAAGACAGTTCAGAACAAACACCGAGAGACAGTTCAGAACAAACACCGAGAGACAGTTCAGAACAAACACCGAGAGACAGTTCAGAACAAACACCAAGAGACACAGATCAGAACAAACACCGAGAGACGGTTCAGAACAAACACCGAGAGACAGTTCAGAACAAACACCGAGAGACAGATCAGAATAAACACCGAGAGACAGATCAGAACAAACACCGAGAGACAGTTCAGAACAAACACCGAGAGACGGTTCAGAACAAACACCGAGAGACAGTTCAGAACAAACACCGAGAGACAGTTCAGAACAAACACCGAGAGACAGATCAGAACAAACACAGACGGACAGTTCAGAACAAACACCGACAGGTAGTTCAGAACAAACACCGAGAGACAGTTCAGAACAAACACCGAGAGACGGTTCAGAACAAACACCGAGAGACAGTTCGGAACAAACACCGAGAGACAGTTCAGAACAAACACCGAGAGACGGTTCAGAACAAACACCGAGAGACAGTTCAGAACAAACACCGAGAGACAGATCAGAACAAACACGGAGAGACAGATCAGAACAAACACCGACAGGCAGTTCAGAACAAACACCGAGAGACAGTTCAGAACAAACACCGAGAGACAGTTCAGAACAAACACTGAGAGACAGTTCAGAACAAACACCGAGAGACAGTTCAGAACAAACACCGAGAGACAGATCAGAACAAACACCGACAGGCAGTTCAGAAAAAACACCGAGAGACAGTTCAGAACAAACACCGAGAGACAGATCAGAACAAACACCGACAGGCAGTTCAGAAAAAACACCGAGAGACGGTTCAGAACAAACACCGAGAGACAGTTCAGAACAAACACCAAGAGACACAGATCAGAACAAACACCGAGAGACGGTTCAGAACAAACACCGAGAGACAGTTCAGAACAAACACCGAGAGACAGATCAGAACAAACACCGAGAGACGGTTCAGAACACCGAGAGACAGTTCAGAACAAACACCGAGAGACAGATCAGAACAAACACCGAGAGACAGTTCAGAACAAACACCGACGGACAGTTCAGAACAAACACCGAGAGACAGTTCAGAACAAACACCGACAGGCAGTTCAGAACAAACAACGAGAGACAGATCAGAACAAACACCGAAAGACAGTTCAGAACAAACACCGACAGACAGTTCAGAACAAACACCGAGAGACAGTTCGGAACAAACACCGACAGGCAGTTCAGAACAAACACCGAGAGACAGTTCAGAACAAACACCGAGAGACAGTTCAGAACAAACACCGAGAGACAGTTCAGAACAAACACCAAAAGACACAGATCAGAACAAACACCGAGAGACGGTTCAGAACAAACACCGAGAGACAGTTCAGAACAAACACCGAGAGACAGATCAGAACAAACACCGAGAGACGGTTCAGAACACCGAGAGACAGTTCAGAACAAACACCGAGAGACAGTTCAGAACAAACACCGAGAGACAGTTCAGAACAAACACCGACGGACAGTTCAGAACAAACACCGAGAGACAGATCAGAACAAACACCGACGGACAGTTCAGAACAAACACCGACAGGCAGTTCAGAACAAACACCGACGGACAGTTCAGAACAAACACCGACAGGCAGTTCAGAACAAACACCGAGAGACAGTTCAGAACAAACACCGACGGACAGTTCAGAACAAACACCGACAGGCAGTTCAGAACAAACACCGAGAGACAGTTCAGAACAAACACCGAGAGACAGTTCAGAACAAACACCGACAGACAGTTCAGAACAAACACCGACGGACAGTTCAGAACAAACACCGAGAGACAGATCAGAACAAACACCGACAGGTAGTTCAGAACAAACACCGAGAGACAGTTCAGAACAAACACCGAGAGACAGTTCAGAACAAACACCGACGGACAGTTCAGAACAAACACCGAGAGACAGTTCAGAACAAACACCGAGAGACAGTTCAGAACAAACACCGACAGGTAGTTCAGAACAAACACCGAGAGACAGTTCAGAACAAACACCGAGAGACAGTTCAGAACAAACACCGACAGGTAGTTCAGAACAAACACCGAGAGACAGTTCAGAACAAACACCGAGAGACGGTTCAGAACAAACACCGAGAGACAGTTCGGAACAAACACCGAGAGACAGTTCAGAACAAACACCGAGAGACGGTTCAGAACAAACACCGAGAGACAGTTCAGAACAAACACCGAGAGACAGATCAGAACAAACACGGAGAGACAGATCAGAACAAACACCGACAGGCAGTTCAGAACAAACACCGAGAGACAGTTAAGAACAAACACCGAGAGACAGTTCAGAACAAACACTGAGAGACAGTTCAGAACAAACACCGAGAGACAGTTCAGAACAAACACCGAGAGACAGATCAGAACAAACACCGACAGGCAGTTCAGAAAAAACACCGAGAGACAGTTCAGAACAAACACCGAGAGACAGATCAGAACAAACACCGACAGGCAGTTCAGAAAAAACACCGAGAGACGGTTCAGAACAAACACCGAGAGACAGTTCAGAACAAACACCAAGAGACACAGATCAGAACAAACACCGAGAGACGGTTCAGAACAAACACCGAGAGACAGTTCAGAACAAACACCGAGAGACAGATCAGAACAAACACCGAGAGACGGTTCAGAACACCGAGAGACAGTTCAGAACAAACACCGAGAGACAGATCAGAACAAACACCGAGAGACAGTTCAGAACAAACACCGACGGACAGTTCAGAACAAACACCGAGAGACAGTTCAGAACAAACACCGACAGGCAGTTCAGAACAAACAACGAGAGACAGATCAGAACAAACACCGAAAGACAGTTCAGAACAAACACCGACAGACAGTTCAGAACAAACACCGAGAGACAGTTCGGAACAAACACCGACAGGCAGTTCAGAACAAACACCGAGAGACAGTTCAGAACAAACACCGAGAGACAGTTCAGAACAAACACCGAGAGACAGTTCAGAACAAACACCAAAAGACACAGATCAGAACAAACACCGAGAGACGGTTCAGAACAAACACCGAGAGACAGTTCAGAACAAACACCGAGAGACAGATCAGAACAAACACCGAGAGACGGTTCAGAACACCGAGAGACAGTTCAGAACAAACACCGAGAGACAGTTCAGAACAAACACCGAGAGACAGTTCAGAACAAACACCGACGGACAGTTCAGAACAAACACCGAGAGACAGATCAGAACAAACACCGACGGACAGTTCAGAACAAACACCGACAGGCAGTTCAGAACAAACACCGACGGACAGTTCAGAACAAACACCGACAGGCAGTTCAGAACAAACACCGAGAGACAGTTCAGAACAAACACCGACGGACAGTTCAGAACAAACACCGACAGGCAGTTCAGAACAAACACCGAGAGACAGTTCAGAACAAACACCGAGAGACAGTTCAGAACAAACACCGACGGACAGTTCAGAACAAACACCGACGGACAGTTCAGAACAAACACCGAGAGACAGATCAGAACAAACACCGACAGGTAGTTCAGAACAAACACCGAGAGACAGTTCAGAACAAACACCGAGAGACAGTTCAGAACAAACACCGACGGACAGTTCAGAACAAACACCGAGAGACAGTTCAGAACAAACACCGAGAGACAGTTCAGAACAAACACCGACAGGTAGTTCAGAACAAACACCGAGAGACAGTTCAGAACAAACACCGAGAGACAGTTCAGAACAAACACCGACAGGTAGTTCAGAACAAACACCGAGAGACAGTTCAGAACAAACACCGACGGACAGTTCAGAACAAACACAGACAGGTAGTTCAGAACAAACACCGACGGACAGTTCAGAACAAACACCGACGGACAGTTCAGAACAAACACCGACGGACAGTTCAGAACAAACACCGAGAGACAGTTCAGAACAAACACCGAGAGACAGTTCAGAACAAACACCGACAGGTAGTTCAGAACAAACACCGACGGACAGTTCAGAACAAACACCGAGAGACAGTTCAGAACAAACACCGACGGACAGTTCAGAACAAACACCGAGAGACAGTTCAGAACAAACACCGAGAGACAGATCAGAACAAACACCGAGAGACAGTTCAGAAAAAACACTGAGACACAGTTCAGAACAAACACCGAGAGACAGTTCAGAACAAACACCGAGAGACAGTTCAGAACAAACACCGAGAGACATTTCAGAACAAACACCGACAGGCAGTTCAGAACAAACACCGAGAGACAGTTCAGAACAAACACCGAGAGACATTTCAGAACAAACACCAAGAGACACAGATCAGAACAAACACCGAGAGACGGTTCAGAACAAACACCGAGAGACAGTTCAGAACAAACACCGAGAGACAGATCAGAACAAACACCGAGAGACGGTTCAGAACAAACACCGAGAGACAGTTCAGAACAAACACCGAGAGACAGTTCAGAACAAACACCGAGAGACAGATCAGAACAAACACCGACGGACAGTTCAGAACAAACACCGAGAGACAGTTCAGAACAAACACCGAGAGACAGTTCAGAACAAACACCGAGAGACATTTCAGAACAAACACCAAGAGACACAGATCAGAACAAACACCGAGAGACGGTTCAGAACAAACACCGAGAGACAGTTCAGAACAAACACCGAGAGACAGATCAGAACAAACACCGAGAGACGGTTCAGAACAAACACCGAGAGACAGTTCAGAACAAACACCGAGAGACAGTTCAGAACAAACACCGAGAGACAGATCAGAACAAACACCGACAGGTAGTTCAGAACAAACACCGAGAGACAGTTCAGAACAAACACCGAGAGACAGTTCAGAACAAACACCGACAGGCAGTTCAGAACAAACACCGAGAGACAGTTCAGAACAAACACCGACAGGCAGTTCAGAACAAACACCGAGAGACAGTTCAGAACAAACACCGAGAGACAGTTCAGAACAAACAACGAGAGACAGATCAGAACAAACACCGAGAGACAGTTCAGAACAAACACCGACAGGCAGTTCAGAACAAACACCGAGAGACAGTTCAGAACAAACACCGACGGACAGTTCAGAACAAACACCGAGAGACAGTTCAGAACAAACACCGAGAGACAGTTCAGAACAAACACCGAGAGACAGTTCAGAACAAACACCGAGAGACAGTTCAGAACAAACACCGAGAGACAGTTCAGAACAAACACCGAGAGACAGTTCAGAACAAACACCGAGAGACAGTTCAGAACAAACACCGAGAGACAGTTCAGAACAAACACCGAGAGACGGTTCAGAACAAACACCGAGAGATCGTTCAGAACAAACACCGAGAGACAGTTCGGAACAAACACCGAGAGACAGTTCAGAACAAACACCGAGAGACAGATCAGAACAAACACCGAGAGACAGATCAGAACAAACACCGAGAGACAGATCAGAACAAACACCGAGAGACAGTTCAGAACAAACACCGAGAGACAGATCAGAACAAACACCGAGAGACAGATCAGAACAAACACCGAGAGACAGATCAGAACAAACACCGAGAGACAGTTCAGAACAAACACCGAGAGACAGTTCAGAACAAACACCGAGAGACAGTTCAGAACAAACACCGACGGGCAGTTCAGAACAAACACCGAGAGACAGTTCAGAACAAACACCGAGAGACAGTTCAGAACAAACACCGAGAGACAGTTCAGAACAAACACCGAAAGACAGTTCAGAACAAACACCGACAGGCAGTTCAGAACAAATAACGACGGACAGTTCACAACAAACACCAAGAGACAGTTCAGAACAAACACCGAGAGACAGTTCAGAACAAACACCGACAGGCAGTTCAGAACAAACACCGAGAGACAGTTCAGAACAAACACCGACAGACGGTTCAGAACAAACACCGAGAGACAGTTCAGAACAAACAGCGAGAGACAGTTCAGAACAAACACCAAGAGACACAGATCAGAACAAACACCGAGAGACGGTTCAGAACAAACACCGAGAGACAGTTCAGAACAAACACCGAGAGACAGATCAGAACAAACACCGAGAGACGGTTCAGAACAAACACCGAGAGACACAGATCAGAACAAACACCGAGAGACGGTTCAGAACAAACACCGAGAGACAGTTCAGAACAAACACCGAGAGACAGATCAGAACAAACACCGAGAGACGGTTCAGAACAAACACCGAGAGACAGTTCAGAACAAACACCGAGAGACAGTTCAGAACAAACACCGACAGGTAGTTCAGAACAAACACCGACAGGCAGTTCAGAACAAACACCGAGAGACAGTTCAGAACAAACACCGACGGGCAGTTCAGAACAAATAACGACGGACAGTTCACAACAAACACCAAGAGACACAGATCAGAACAAACACCGAGAGACGGTTCAGAACAAACACCGAGAGACAGTTCAGAACAAACACCGAGAGACAGATCAGAACAAACACCGAGAGACGGTTCAGAACAAACACCGAGAGACAGTTCAGAACAAACACCAAGAGACACAGATCAGAACAAACACCGAGAGACGGTTCAGAACAAACACCGAGAGACAGTTCAGAACAAACACCGAGAGACAGATCAGAACAAACACCGAGAGACGGTTCAGAACAAACACCGAGAGACAGTTCGGAACAAACACCGAGAGACAGTTCAGAACAAACACCGAGAGACAGTTCAGAACTTACACCGAGTGACAGTTCAGAACAAACACCGAGAGACAGTTCAGAACAAACACCGACGGACAGTTCAGAACAAACACCGAGAGACAGTTCAGAACAAACACCGAGAGACAGTTCAGAACAAACACCGATGGGCAGTTCAGAACAAACACCGAGAGACAGTTCAGAACAAACACCAAGAGACACAGATCAGAACAAACACCGAGAGACGGTTCAGAACAAACACCGAGAGACAGTTCAGAACAAACACCGAGAGACAGATCAGAACAAACACCGAGAGACAGTTCAGAACAAACACCGAGAGACAGTTCAGAACAAACACCGAGAAACAGTTCAGAACAAACACCGAGAGACAGTTCAGAACAAACACCGACAGGCAGTTCAGAACAAACACCGAGAGACAGTTCAGAACAAACACCGAGAGACAGTTCAGAACAAACACCGAGAGACAGTTCAGAACAAACACCGAGAGACAGATCAGAACAAACACCGAGAGACAGTTCAGAACAAACACCGAGAGACAGTTCAGAACTTACACCGAGTGACAGTTCAGAACAAACACCGAGAGACAGTTCAGAACAAACACCGACGGACAGTTCAGAACAAACACCGAGAGACAGTTCAGAACAAACACCGAGAGACAGTTCAGAACAAACACCGATGGGCAGTTCAGAACAAACACCGAGAGACAGTTCAGAACAAACACCAAGAGACACAGATCAGAACAAACACCGAGAGACGGTTCAGAACAAACACCGAGAGACAGTTCAGAACAAACACCGAGAGACAGATCAGAACAAACACCGAGAGACAGTTCAGAACAAACACCGAGAGACAGTTCAGAACAAACACCGAGAAACATTTCAGAACAAACACCGAGAGACAGTTCAGAACAAACACCGACAGGCAGTTCAGAACAAACACCGAGAGACAGTTCAGAACAAACACCGAGAGACAGTTCAGAACAAACACCGAGAGACAGTTCAGAACAAACACCGAGAGACAGATCAGAACAAACACCGAGAGACAGTTCAGAACAAACACCGAGAGACAGATCAGAACAAACACCGAGAGACAGATCAGAACAAACACCGAGAGACAGTTCAGAACAAACACCGAGAGACAGTTCAGAACAAACACCGACAGGCAGTTAAGAACAAACACCGAGAGACAGTTCAGAACAAACACCGAGAGACAGATCAGAACAAACACCGAGAGACAGATCAGAACAAACACCGAGAGACAGTTCAGAACAAACACCGACAGGCAGTTCAGAACAAACACCGAGAGACAGTTCAGAACAAACACCAAGAGACAGTTCAGAACAAACACCGAGAGACAGTTCCGAACAAACACCAAGAGACAGTTCAGAACATACACCGAGAGACAGTTCAGAACAAACAGCGAGAGACAGTTCAGAACAAACAGCGAGAGACAGTTCAGAACAAACACCAAGAGACAGTTCAGAACAAACACCGAGAGACAGTTCCGAACAAACACCAAGAGACAGTTCAGAACAAACACCGAGAGACAGTTCAGAACAAACACAGACTGGCAGTTCAGAACAAACACAGACAGGTAGTTCAGAACAAACACCGAGAGACAGATCAGAACAAACACCGAGAGACAGATCAGAACAAACACCGAGAGACAGATCAGAACAAACACCGAGAGACAGTTCAGAACAAACACCGAGAGGTAGTTCAGAACAAACACAGAGAGACAGTTCAGAACAAACACCGAGAGACAGATCAGAACAAACACCGAGAGACAGTTCAGAACAAACACCGATAGACAGTTCAGAACAAACACCGAGAGACAGTTCAGAACAAACACCGAGAGACAGTTCAGAACAAACACCGACGGACAGTTCAGAACAATCACCGAGAGACAGTTCAGAACAAACACCGACAGGTAGTTCAGAACAAACACCGAGAGACAGTTCAGAAAAAACACAGAGAGACAGATCAGAACAAACACCGAGAGACAGATCAGAACAAACACCGAGAGACAGATCAGAACAAACACCGAGAGACAGATCAGAACAAACACCGAGAGACAGTTCAGAACAAACACTGACAGACAGTTCAGAACAAACACCGAGAGACAGTTCAGAACAAACACCGACAGGTAGTTCAGAACAAACACCGAGAGACAGATCAGAACAAACACCGAGAGACAGATCAGAACAAACACCGAGAGACAGATCAGAACAAACACCGAGAGACAGTTCAGAACAAACACCGAGAGACAGATCAGAACAAACACCGAGAGACAGTTCAGAACAAACACCGAGAGACAGTTCAGAACAAACACCGAGAGACAGTTCAGAACAAACACCGACAGACATTTCAGAACAAGCACCGACGGACAGTTCAGAACAAACACCGAGAGACAGTTCAGAACAAACACTGAGAGACCGTTCAGAACAAACACCGAGAGACAGTTCAGAACAAACACCGACGGACAGATCAGAACAAACACCGAGAGACGGTTCAGAACAAACACCGAGAGACAGTTCAGAACAAACACCGAGAGACAGATCAGAACAAACACCGAGAGACGGTTCAGAACAAACACCGAGAGACAGTTCAGAACAAACACCGAGAGACAGTTCAGAACAAACACCGACAGGCAGATCAGAACAAACACCGAGAGACAGTTCAGAACAAACACCGAGAGACAGTTCAGAACAAACACCGACGGGCAGTTCAGAACAAATAACGACGGACAGTTCACAACAAACACCAAGAGACACAGATCAGAACAAACACCGAGAGACGGTTCAGAACAAACACCGAGAGACAGTTCAGAACAAACACCGAGAGACAGATCAGAACAAACACCGAGAGACGGTTCAGAACAAACACCGAGAGACAGTTCAGAACAAACACCAAGAGACACAGATCAGAACAAACACCGAGAGACGGTTCAGAACAAACACCGAGAGACAGTTCAGAACAAACACCGAGAGACAGATCAGAACAAACACCGAGAGACGGTTCAGAACAAACACCGAGAGACAGTTCAGAACAAACACCGAGAGACAGTTCAGAACAAACACCGAGAGACAGATCAGAACAAACACCGACGGGCAGTTCAGAACAAACACCGAGAGACAGTTCAGAACAAACACCGAGAGACAGTTCGGAACAAACATCGAGAGACAGTTCAGAACAAACACCGAGAGACAGTTCAGAACTTACACCGAGTGACAGTTCAGAACAAACACCGAGAGACAGTTCAGAACAAACACCGACGGACAGTTCAGAACAAACACCGAGAGACAGTTCAGAACAAACACCGAGAGACAGTTCAGAACAAACACCGATGGGCAGTTCAGAACAAACACCGAGAGACAGTTCAGAACAAACACCAAGAGACACAGATCAGAACAAACACCGAGAGACGGTTCAGAACAAACACCGAGAGACAGTTCAGAACAAACACCGAGAGACAGATCAGAACAAACACCGAGAGACAGTTCAGAACAAACACCGAGAGACAGTTCAGAACAAACACCGAGAAACAGTTCAGAACAAACACCGAGAGACAGTTCAGAACAAACACCGACAGGCAGTTCAGAACAAACACCGAGAGACAGTTCAGAACAAACACCGAGAGACAGTTCAGAACAAACAACGAGAGACAGATCAGAACAAACACCGAGAGACAGTTCAGAACAAACACCGACAGGCAGTTCAGAACAAACACCGAGAGACAGTTCAGAACAAACACCAAGAGACAGTTCAGAACAAACACCGAGAGACAGTTCAGAACAAACACCGAGAGACAGTTCAGAACAAACACCGACAGGCAGTTCAGAACAAACACCGAGAGACAGTACAGAACAAACACCGAGAGACAGTTCAGAACAAACAGCGAGAGACAGTTCAGAACAAACAGCGAGAGACAGTTCAGAACAAACACCAAGAGACAGTTCAGAACAAACACCGAGAGACAGTTCCGAACAAACACCAAGAGACAGTTCAGAACAAACACCGAGAGACAGTTCAGAACAAACACAGACTGGTAGTTCAGAACAAACACCGAGAGACAGATCAGAACAAACACCGAGAGACAGATCAGAACAAACACCGAGAGACAGATCAGAACAAACACCGAGAGACAGGTCAGAACAAACACCGACAGGTAGTTCAGAACAAACACCGAGAGACAGTTCAGAACAAACACCGAGAGACAGATCAGAACAAACACCGAGAGACAGATCAGAACAAACACCGAGAGACAGTTCAGAACAAACACCGAGAGGTAGTTCAGAACAAACACAGAGAGACAGTTCAGAACAAACACCGAGAGACAGATCAGAACAAACACCGAGAGACAGTTCAGAACAAACACCGATAGACAGTTCAGAACAAACACCGAGAGACAGTTCAGAACAAACACCGAGAGACAGTTCAGAACAAACACCGACGGACAGTTCAGAACAATCACCGAGAGACAGTTCAGAACAAACACCGAGAGACAGATCAGAAAAAACACAGAGAGACAGATCAGAACAAACACCGAGAGACAGATCAGAACAAACACCGAGAGACAGATCAGAACAAACACCGAGAGACAGATCAGAACAAACACCGAGAGACAGATCAGAACAAACACCGAGAGACAGATCAGAACAAACACCGAGAGACAGTTCAGAACAAACACCGAGAGACAGATCAGAACAAACACCGAGAGACAGTTCAGAACAAACACCGAGAGACAGTTCAGAACAAACACCGACAGGTAGTTCAGAACAAACACCGAAAGACAGTTCAGAACAAACACCGAGAGACAGTTCAGAACAAACACCGACAGGCAGTTCAGAACAAATAACGACGGACAGTTCAGAAAAAACACCGAGAGACAGTTCAGAACAAACACCGACAGACAGTTCAGAACAAACACCGAGAGACAGTTCAGAACAAACACCGACGGACAGTTCAGAACAAATACCGAGAGACAGTTCAGAACAAACACCGACAGGCAGTTCAGAACAAACACCGAGAGACAGTTCAGAACAAACACCGAGAGACAGTTCAGAACAAACAGCGAGAGACAGTTCAGAACAAACACCGAGAGACAGTTCAGAACAAACACCAAGCGACACAGATCAGAACAAACACCGAGAGACGGTTTAGAACAAACACCGAGAGACAGTTCAGAACTAACACCGAGAGACAGTTCAGAACAAACACCGAGAGACAGTTCAGAACAAACACCAAGCGACACAGATCAGAACAAACACCGAGAGACAGTTCAGAACAAACACCGAGAGACGGTTCAGAACAAACACCGAGAGACAGTTCAGAACAAACACCGAGAGACAGTTCAGAACAAACACCGACGGGCAGTTCAGAACAAACACCGAGAGACAGTTCAGAACAAACACCGAGAGACAGTTCGGAACAAACACCGAGAGACAGTTCAGAACAAACACCGAGAGACAGTTCAGAACAAACACCGAGAGACAGTTCAGAACAAACACCGAGAGACAGTTCAGAACAAACACCGAGAGACAGTTCAGAACAAACACCGAGAGACAGTTCAGAACAAACACCGAGAGACAGTTCAGAACAAACACCGACGGGCAGTTCAGAACAAACACCGAGAGACAGTTCAGAACAAACACCGAGAGACAGTTCAGAACAAACACCGACGGGCAGTTCAGAACAAACACCGAGAGACAGTTCAGAACAAACACCGAGAGACAGTTCGGAACAAACAACGAGAGACAGTTCAGAACAAACACCGAGAGACAGTTCAGAACTAACACCAAGTGACAGTTCAGAACATACACCGAGAGACAGTTCAGAACAAACAACGAGAGACAGTTCAGAACAAACACCGAGAGACATTTCAGAACAAACACCGAGAGACAGTTCGGAACAAACAACGAGAGACAGTTCAGAACAAACAACGAGAGACAGTTCAGAACAAACACCGAGAGACAGTTCAGAACTAACACCGAGTGACAGTTCAGAACAAACACCGAGTGACAGTTCAGAACAAACACCGAGAGACAGTTCAGAGCAAACACCGAGTGACAGTTCAGAACAAACACCGACAGACAGTTCAGAACAAACACCGAGAGACAGTTCAGAAAAAACACCGAGAGACAGTTCGGAACAAACAACGAGAGACAGTTCAGAACAAACACCGAGAGACAGTTCAGAACAAACACCGAGTGACAGTTCAGAACAAACACCGAGAGACAGTTCAGAACAAACACCAAGAGACAGTTCAGAACAAACAGCGAGAGACAGTTCAGAACAAACACCGAGAGACAGTTCAGAACAAACACCGAGTGACAGTTCAGAACAAACACCGAGAGACAGTTCAGAACAAACACCGAGTGACAGATCAGAACAAACACCGAGAGACAGTTCAGAACAAACACCGAGAGACAGTTCAGAACAAACAGCGACAGACAGTTCAGAACAAACACCGAGAGACAGTTCAGAACAAACACCGAGAGACAGTTCGGAACAAACACCGAGAGACAGTTCAGAACAAACACCGAGAGACAGTTCAGAACAAACACCGAGAGACAGTTCAGAACAAACACCGAGAGACAGTTCAGAACAAACACCGAGAGACAGTTCAGAACAAACACCGAGAGACAGTTCAGAACAAACACCGAGAGACAGTTCAGAACAAACACCGACGGGCAGTTCAGAACAAACACCGAGAGACAGTTCAGAACAAACACCGAGAGACAGTTCAGAACAAACACCGACGGGCAGTTCAGAACAAACACCGAGAGACAGTTCAGAACAAACACCGAGAGACAGTTCGGAACAAACAACGAGAGACAGTTCAGAACAAACACCGAGAGACAGTTCAGAACTAACACCAAGTGACAGTTCAGAACATACACCGAGAGACAGTTCAGAACAAACAACGAGAGACAGTTCAGAACAAACACCGAGAGACATTTCAGAACAAACACCGAGAGACAGTTCGGAACAAACAACGAGAGACAGTTCAGAACAAACAACGAGAGACAGTTCAGAACAAACACCGAGAGACAGTTCAGAACTAACACCGAGTGACAGTTCAGAACAAACACCGAGTGACAGTTCAGAACAAACACCGAGAGACAGTTCAGAGCAAACACCGAGTGACAGTTCAGAACAAACACCGACAGACAGTTCAGAACAAACACCGAGAGACAGTTCAGAAAAAACACCGAGAGACAGTTCGGAACAAACAACGAGAGACAGTTCAGAACAAACACCGAGAGACAGTTCAGAACAAACACCGAGTGACAGTTCAGAACAAACACCGAGAGACAGTTCAGAACAAACACCAAGAGACAGTTCAGAACAAACAGCGAGAGACAGTTCAGAACAAACACCGAGAGACAGTTCAGAACAAACACCGAGTGACAGTTCAGAACAAACACCGAGAGACAGTTCAGAACAAACACCGAGTGACAGATCAGAACAAACACCGAGAGACAGTTCAGAACAAACACCGAGAGACAGTTCAGAACAAACAGCGACAGACAGTTCAGAACAAACACCGAGAGACAGTTCAGAACAAACACCGAGAGACATTTCAGAACAAACACCGAGTGACAGTTCAGAACAAACGGAGAGAGACAGTTCAGAACAAACACAGACAGTTCAGAACAAACACTAAGAGACAGTTCAGAACAAACACCGACGGACAGTTCAGAACAAACACCGAGAGACAGTACAGAACAAACACTAAGAGACAGTTCAGAACAAACACCGACGGACAGTTCAGAACAAACACCGACAGACAGTTCAGAACAAACACCGAGAGACAGTCCTGAACAAACACCGAGAGACAGTTCAGAACAAACACCGACGGACAGTTCAGAACAAACACCGAGAGACAGTTCAGAACAAACACCGACGGACAGTTCAGAACAAACACCGAGAGACAGTTCAGAACAAACACCGACGGACAGTTCAGAACAAACACCGAGAGACAGTTCTGAACAAACACCGAGAGACAGTTCAGAACAAACACCGACGGACTGTTCAGAATAATCACCGAGAGACAGATCAGAACAAACACCGAGAGACAGTTCAGAACATACACCGACGGACAGTTCAGAACAAATACCGAGAGACAGTTCAGAACAAACACCGACGGACAGTTCAGAACAAACACCGAGAGACAGTTCAGAACAAACACCGACGGACAGTTCAGAACAAACACCGACGGACAGTTCAGAACAAACACCGAGAGACAGTTCAGAACAAACACCGACGGACAGTTCAGAACAAACACCGACGGACAGTTCAGAACAAACACCGAGAGACAGTTCAGAACAAACACCGAGAGACAGTTCAGAACAAGCACCGAGAGACAGTTCAGAACAAACACCGACGGACAGTTCAGAACAAACACCGACGGACATTTCAGAACAAATACCGACGGACAGTTCAGAACAAACACCGACGGACAGTTCAGAACAAACACCGAGAGACAGTTCAGAACAAACACCGAGAGACAGTACAGAACAAACACTAAGAGACAGTTCAGAACAAACACCGACGGACAGTTCAGAACAAACACCGAGAGACAGTTCAGAACAAACACCGAGAGACAGTACAGAACAAACACTAAGAGACAGTTCAGAACAAACACCGACGGACAGTTCAGAACAAACACCGACAGACAGTTCAGAACAAACACCGAGAGACAGTCCTGAACAAACACCGAGAGACAGTTCAGAACAAACACCGACGGACAGTTCAGAACAAACACCGAGAGACAGTTCAGAACAAACACCGACGGACAGTTCATAACAAACACCGAGAGACAGTTCAGAACAAACACCGACGGACAGTTCAGAACAAACACCGAGAGACAGTTCTGAACAAACACCGAGAGACAGTTCAGAACAAACACCGACGGACAGTTCAGAATAATCACCGAGAGACAGATCAGAACAAACACCGAGAGACAGTTCAGAACATACACCGACGGACAGTTCAGAACAAATACCGAGAGACAGTTCAGAACAAACACCGACGGACAGTTCAGAACAAACACCGAGAGACAGTTCAGAACAAACACCGACGGACAGTTCAGAACAAACACCGACAGACAGTTCAGAACAAACACCGAGAGACAGTTCAGAACAAACACCGAGAGACAGTTCTGAACAAACACCGAGAGACAGTTCAGAACAAACACCGACGGACAGTTCAGAACAAACACCGAGAGACAGTTCAGAACAAACACCGACAGGTAGATCAGAACAAACACCGAGAGACAGTTCAGAACAAACACCGAGAGACAGTTCAGAACAAACACCGACGGACAGTTCAGAACAAACACCGAGAGACAGTTCAGAACAAACACCGAGAGACAGTTCAGAACAAACACCGAGAGACAGTTCAGAACAAACACCGAGAGACAGTTCAGAACAAACACTGGGTGACAGTTCAGAATAAACACCGAGAGACAGATCAGAACAAACACCGAGAGACAGTTCAGAACAAATACCGAGAGACAGTTCAGAACAAACACAGAAAGACAGTTCAGAACAAACACCGAGAGACAGTTCAGAACAAACACCGACGGACAGTTCAGAACAAACACCGAGAGACAGTTCAGAACAAACACCGAGAGACAGTTCAGAACAAACACCGGGTGACAGTTCAGAATAAACACCGAGAGACAGATCAGAACAAACACCGAGAGACAGTTCAGAACAAACACCGGGTGACAGTTCAGAATAAACACCGCGAGACAGTTCAGAACAAATACCGAGAGACAGTTCAGAACAAACACCGACGGACAGTTCAGAACAAACACCGAGAGACAGTTCAGAACAAACACCGAGAGACAGTTCAGAACAAACACCGACAGACAGTTCAGAACAAACAATGAGAGACAGTTCAGAACAAACACCGACGGACAGTTCAGAACAAATACCGAGAGTCAGTTCAGAACAAACACCGAGAGACAGTTCAGAACAAACAATGAGAGACAGTTCAGAACAAACACCGACGGACAGTTCAGAACAAACACCTACAGACAGTTCAGAACAAACACCGAGAGACAGTTCAGAACAAACAATGAGAGACAGTTCAGAACAAACACCGACGGACAGTTCAGAACAAACACCGAGAGACAGCTCAGAACAAACACCAACGGACAGTTCAGAACAAACACCTACAGACAGTTCAGAACAAACACCGAGAGACAGTTCAGAACAAACACCGAGAGACAGTTCAGAACAAACACCGATGGACAGTTCAGAACAAACACCGACGGACAGTTCAGAACAATCACCGAGAGACAGTTCAGAACAAACACCGAGAGACAGTTCAGAACAATCACCGAGAGACAGTTCAGAACAAACACCGACGGACAGTTCAGAACAAACACCGAGAGACAGTTCAGAACAAACACCGACGGACAGTTCAGAACAAACACCGAGAGACAGTTCAGAACAAACACCGAGAGACAGTTCAGAACAATCACCGAGAGACAGTTCAGAACAAACACCGACGGACAGTTCAGAACAAACACCGAGAGACAGTTCAGAACAATCACCGAGAGACAGTTCAGAACAAACACCGAGAGACAGTTCAGAACAATCACCGAGAGACAGTTCAGAACAAACACCGAGAGACAGTTCAGAACAAACACCGAGAGACAGTTCAGAACAAACACAGAGAGACAGTTCAGAACAATCACCGAGAGACAGTTCAGAACAATCACCGAGAGACAGTTCAGAACAAACACCGAGAGACAGTTCAGAACAATCACCGAGAGACAGTTCAGAACAAACACCGACGGACAGTTCAGAACAAACACCGAGAGACAGTTCAGAACAAACACCGAGAGACAGTTCAGAACAATCACCGAGAGACAGTTCAGAACAAACACCGACAGACAGTTCAGAACAAACACCGACGGACAGTTCAGAACTAACACCGAGAGACAGTTCAGAACAATCACCGAGAGACAGTTCAGAACAAACACCGAGAGACAGTTCAGAACAAACACCGAGAGACAGTTCAGACAAACACCGACAGACAGTTCAGAACAAACACCGAGAGACAGTTCAGAACTAACACCGAGAGACAGATCAGAACAAACACCGACGGACAGTTCAGAACAAACTCCGAGAGGAAGTTCGGAACAAACAACGAGAGACAGGTCAGAACAAACACCGACGGACAGTTCAGAACAAACACCGAGAGACAGTTCAGAACAAACACCGAGAGGCATTTCAGAACAAACACCGACGGACAGTTCAGAACAAACACCGAGAGACAGTTCAGAACAAACACCGAGAGACAGTTCAGAACAAACACCGAGAGACAGTTCAGAACAAACACCGAGAGACAGTTCAGAGCAAACACCGAGAGACAATTCAGAACAAACACCGAGAGACAATTCAGACCAAGCACCGAGGGACCCTAACCCTAATATCCTGTCAGGAACCGGAGATTTATCCACTTTTATATACCTTAAAAGCGCCAGTACTTCCTCTTCTTTGATCATCATAGTTTCCATAACTACCCTACTTGTTTCCCTTACCTTACACAATTCAATATTCTTCTCCTTAGTGAATACCAAAGGAAAGGAATTGTTCAAAATCTCCCCCCTCTCTTCTGGCTCCACGCTTAGCTGTCCACTCTTATTCTCTAAGAGACCAATTTTATCCCTCACTATCCTTTTGCTATTAATATAACTGTAGAAACCCTTCGGATTTATTTTCACCTTACTTGCCAAAGCAACCTCGTATCTTCTTTTAGCTTTTCTAATTTCTTTCTTAAGATTCTTTTTAAAATCTTTATATTCCTTGAGCACCTCATTTACTCCATGCTGCCTATATTTATTGTAGATCTCTCTCTTTTTCTGAACTAAGTTTCCAATATCCCTTGAAAACCATGGTGCTCGCAAACTTTTAACCTTTCCTTTCAACCTGACAGGAACATCAAGATTCTGTACCCTCAAAATTTCACCTTTAAATGACCTCCATTTCTCTATTACGTCCTTCCCATAAAACAAGTTGTCCAAACCCACTCCTTCTAACCCCTTTCGCATCTCCTCAAAGTTAGCCTTTCTCCAATCAAAAATCTCAACTCTAGGTCCAGTCCTACCCTTCTCCATTATTACATCGAAACTAATGCCCGAAGTGCTCCCCAGCACATACCTCCATCACCTGACCTATCTCATTCCCTAACAGGAGATCCAACACTGCCCCTTCTCTAGTTAGTACCTCTACGTATTGCTGCAAAATACTATCCTACTATCCTGCACACATTTTACAAACTCCAAACCATCCAGCCCTTTTACAGAATGGGCTTCCCAGTCTATGTGTGGAAAATTAAAATCTCCCACAATCGCAGCCCCCTGCTTACTACAAATATCTGCTATCTCCTTACAAATTTGCTCTCCAATTCTTGCTCCCCATTAGGTGGTCTATAATACACCCCTATGTGTTACTGCACCTTTCCCGTTCCTCAATTCTACCCAAATAGTCTCCCTAGACGAGCCCTCTAATCTATCCTGCCAGAGCACCGCTGTAATATTTTCTCTGACAAGCAATGCAACACCTCTTCCTCTTGTCCCATCGATTCTATCACACCTGAAGCAACGAAATCCAGAAATATTTAGTTGCCAATCACGCCCATCCTGCGACCATGTTTCACTAATAGCTATTATCCGGCTGCTCACCCTCCCTCTTGTGGATACTGAGAACTCGATCTGAGATATTGCGGACCCCGGCACCAGGGAGGCAACAGACCATCCAGGATTCTCAATCTCTTCCACAGAACATTTTATCTGTCCCCCTATCGAATCCCCTATCACTACTGCTCTCTTCTTTTCCCTCCTTCCCTTCTGAGCTGAGGGTCTAGTCTCGGTGCCAGAGACGCAACCACTGCAACTTGTCCCTGGTAGGTCGTCCCCACCAACAGTATCCAAAACGGTATACTTATTGTTGATGGGAATGGCCACAGGGGTGCTCTGCTCTTCCTGTCTATTCCCCTTCCCTCTCCTGACAGTCACCCAACTACCTGTCTCCTGACCCTTAGGGGTGACTATCTCCCTGAAACTCCTGTTTATTTCTGCCTCTGCATCCCGAATGATCCGAAGTTCATCCAGCTCCAACTCCAGTTCCCTAACATGGTTTGTCAGGAGCTGCAACTGGATGCACCTTTTGCAGGCGTAGTCATCAGGGACAGCTGTCCTCGCCCTGACTTCCCACATACTGCAAACGCAGCACTCAACTGCCCTAACTGCTGCCTCCATTACCTACTCCTAAGTTAATTAGATCAATTAAAGGAGCTTACCTGGCCTTACCTGCCTGGGAGCAAGCTCGTCCTCAGCCTCTGCTCACCGAAGCCTCTCAAGCCAAAGCCTTCCTACTCTGTCTCCCACTACTCCATCTCCCGTTACTACGCCCACTACCGTATATCTTATGGGGTTACTGTCTTATCTGAACGGTGAGACAACATAGAAGAGGAGAGCACGGGACAGCCTTCCATGTCTATGCCAACCTAAACCAACACCATCTGTTGGCACATTGTCCATATCCCTCCATTCCCTCCCTGTTCATGTATGTGTTTAAAAGCCTCTGCCTCCACCTCCAGCCCCAGCAACTGATTCCCAGCACACATCACTCTCTGCCCTGAACATCCCTCATGGTGGCATTCTGCCCTGATGAAGAGGAAGATAGTGTGGAGTGAGACCCTTGATGCACATTGATCCCTGAACATCTGCGCATTACTTTTTATCATCTTTCTACACATAAATCTAAACTCTCTGTTTCTAAACACAAGAGATTCTACAGATGCTGGTAATCTGGAATAACACAATGTAACAAAGACACACACATCTCAGCCCAAAATATCAACTGTTCATTCTTTCCTGCTGAGCTCCTCCAGTGTTCTGTAACTGTTCTCTAAAAATTCATTTTCCCTGTTGGTGTAACACTTCAGCACAGAAACAGGCCCTTTGGCACATTTAGTCCATGATGAACTGTTATTCTGCCTAGTCCCTGGCAGGTTAGCACAACACTTTACAGTACCTGCAACCTGTGTTCAGCTCCTGCCGTTGTCTGTATGAAGTTTGTACTTTTTTCCTGTGACTGTGTGGGTTTCCCCTGGGTGTTCCGGTTTCCTCAAACAGTCCAAAGACGTACCAGTTGGTAGTTGAATGGTAGGTCATTGTAATTTGTCCCGTGATTGGGCTGAGGTTCAATTGGGTGTTGCTGAGCGGTGTGAAGGGCATATTCTGTGCTGTATCTCAAATAGATAGATAAACAAATAAATAGACTTGCACCCATCTATGTACATACCCGAGCTTCTCAATCATTTCTGCATTCTGCAGTCTGTTATTGTGCTTCCTCCATGCACTGTGTAATAATTTGATCTGTATGAATCATATGCAAGATAAGTAGCCTTTGTTCATCAAACCTCTGGGTCTCCCTCAGGTGGAACAAGCTGCTCTTTCAATGTGTTCTGGAAGTGCTGCTCCATCCTGTTGTGTGTGGGGTTGGTGGGGCGGGGAGAGATATCCTGGGAACATGTCATAGACTTTCGAAGGGTTTTTTAAAGCAATTGCTATTTTCCCTTTAAAGATGCCAATCCTCCAGTCCTCATCCAGTCCCCAAGCCAGGAGCACGTCACCGAGGGGCAATCGGCACGGTTATGGTGCGCCATGAAGAACGCCAGAGTGGGAGACACTGATGTCCACTGGTATCGGAGACGACCTGGGCAGGACATGGAGTGGGTCTTAACGCACGAGGCAGGAGAGAGCATACGAGGGAGACCAGGTTTCACTGAGAGGTTCCAGCCCTCCAGGGACTCCTCCAACAGCAGTTTCATCCTGATGGTCACAAAGGTCGAGGTCAATGACTCTGCCGACTATTACTGCAGAGTGTGGGGAGACATCAGTGGGAACGGAACCCGGCTCATGGTAACCAGCAGAGACACTGACAGGAACGGGACTCGAGTGAACTTACCCAGTGGAGAGAGACACGGGATTGAAAACGAGCCAGTTGGAACCAATGAGGCGACATTGTGGACGAGGAAGGTTCCAAATGATACAAGTGATGCCATGGACACCAACAGTTCCAAACAGAGTCCACTTACGGAACAGGCAGGCTGGATTGGCGGTGAGGAGAACAGGCCAAATGGGGCAGTGATGAAGGGCAGTGAGAACCTCAATGGGGTAATATTTTGGATTGAGAAAGATCCAAATGGGAACAGTGGACAGTTACCTCAGACTGGAGATAATAATAACAGAAACACCGAAGAGAGAGCCTTGAATTCTGAATTATCGCAAGAAGTACGGGAGAATACCGTAAGCCATGGAGAGATATCCCAGAGTGAGAATTTACTGGATGATGCTGATGTAATTGTGTCTGTGAACGGAAAATATCCAAATGGGAATTTGCCCAGAGTAACTGGTGCCAAAATATTAATGAATAGCTCCAAGCAAGACCCAAGCAATGGTGAGTGGTCCTTTATTTGGGATAATTTAACGGAGCATTCTGGAGAGATGTGGTGGAATGGGAATGGGACAGGCAGGACCAGTGGTAAGATATCCTGGATTGGGAATGGACTCCACGGAAGTGGCGGAGACCTGTCCGGAGATGGGAGCGAGCCTAGTACAACTAAGGTGGACATGTTGCAAGATTCAAAGGAGAGGGCTGAAAGAGCCGGAGACCTTTCGAGGCTTGTGCAAGACCGTCTGCTGGCCCACAGCGAGATACATGGATACAGGAATGGACTGAATGGAATCAATGGGGAGAGAGACTGGGCCTTACATCATTTGAATGAAATTGGGCTAAGAAAACAATCGATTGGTGAGGAGCATGAGGAAGCAATGTTCAGGAATGGGGATGGACTGACTGGTGAGATCCAAATAGATGAGAACCCTGCTGCTTACTGGATATCTAGGAGTGGGACAAATCTGAGAGGAGCCAGTCACAATGCTTCCAAACAAAAGGCAGACACCAAGGAAACACCAAGGGTTAGCACTGAGGGAAGTGGAACTGCTGGAGAGATGTCATGGACTGGGAATGCGGTGAATGGGACAATGGGAAAACTAATGGATGTCAAAGACAACTCAGGTGACTCCAGGAATGAACCTTCAGGGATTGGGAATATAGTGAATGGATCCACAGATGGGACTTCAGGGTTTGGGAATACGGTGAATGGATCCAGGGATGAACCTTCAGGGTTCAGGAATGTAGTGAATGGATCCATGAACGAATCTTCTGAGATTGGGAATATGGTGAATGGATCCAGGGATGAACCTTCAGGGATTGAGGATGTGGTGAATGGATCGGGTGAATGGACTTTGGGGAGTGGGAATACATTAAATGAATCCAGACATGAACATTCAGGGATTGGGAGTATGGAAAATGGATCCAGTGAATGGGCTTTGGGCATTGGGAATGTGGCAAATAGATCGAGGGATGAACCTTTAGAGACTGGGAGTGTGATCAACGGATCCATTGATGGTACCTCATGGACTGGGAATGTAGTGAATGGATCCAGGGATGAACCTTTGAGGATTGGGAATTCAGTGATTAGATCCAGTGATGGGACTTTAGGGATTGGGAATGTAGTGAATGGATCCATGTATGGGTCTTCAGAGTTTAGGAATGAGGTGTTTGGATCCAGGGATGAATCTTCAGGGATTGGGAATGTGGTGATTGGATCAAGTGAATGGACTTTGGGGATTGGGAATACATTAAATGAATCCATACATGAACCTTCAGGGATTGGGGATGTGGCAAATGGATCCAGGGATGAGCCTTTGGGAATTGGAAATGTGGTCAATGGATCCAGTGACGGTTTCTCATGGATCGGGAATGTAATGAATGGATCCAGAGATGAACCTTCAGGGACTGGGAATGTAGTGTATGGATCCAGAGATAGTGCTCCATGGATTGTGGATGTGGTGAATGGATCCATCGATGAGCCTTTGGGGATTGGGGATACAGTCAATAGATCTAGAGATGGGATTTTGGGGCTTGGGAACATTGTAAATGGATCCAGTGATGGGACATCACAGATTTGGAATGTAATAAATGGCACTACTGGAGGAATGTCACATACCAGTGATCAGTTGAATGTTTCCAACTTTGACAATCTCAATAGAACGACTCAGGAAGGATCCCTGCCTGGGACTCTCAATGGATTCTGGATTGTGCTGAGTAAATCCAGTGGTGAGGTATCTAGGAACACATCTGAACAAGACACAACTCATGATAACAATTCAGGGAACAGATCCCAGGAAAACGCAATGGGAAATGGGAATCAGCAAAATGGAACCATGGAGGTGATTGGAAAACATCGAAGAGGACCTGATGGAGGGAGGTCCTGGATTGGGAATGGGCACAGTAGAATGGACAGAGAATTGAGTGGAACTGCTGATGGGATATCCACAAGGATGTCCAAACAAGGTGGAGCATTAGGAAAGACATTCTGGAACGGGAATGCATTTGATGGAGTGCTAGCAGAGTCATTCCAGAATGGGAATGCATTGGATGGAGCTGTAGGAGAGACATCCTGGAATGGTAATATGCTGGATGGAGAAATACCGTGGAATGGGAATGCATTGGATGGAAGCACTGAGAGTATATTCAGGAGTGGAAGAGAAGTGACTAGGCCCAGTGGGATGGCATCCAAGGATGGCCACACTGGAACCAAGAGGGAGAAATCATTAGCTAGGATTGAAATCAAAGCTGCCAGCAATGGAATTCCCAGCAGCCACGATGTAAGCCCTGGAGAGACACCGACCAATGGGGAAACTGCAGGACAAAGAGGCTGGTCTGGGACAGGGTTGAATGAGCGCCCTGGTGAAGTGTCCTGGGAAGAGCATGAAAAAACTGGGAGCAGTAGAGAACTGCTGATGATTCAGCACAAGCGACGCATCGGGACTGCGGACGAACCCCGGACAGAGAGTAAACAGATAGCAAACAGAGTTGGCATGGGTGGGAACCGGATGAATATAACTGGTCTCAGGATGCCTGGCACTGGTATGAAACTAAAGGCAGCCGGTTACAAAATATCCCAGAGAGTGGCACACCAGAAGCTAACAAGTGGGGACATATCCAGGGCAGGAGGAGAGAGCAAAACCAGCACCAAGGTGCTTAAATTGGGTGCAATCAATGTGATTCTGCCCACAACTACAAATTATTTGGAAGTGGGGATTGAGGTCATTGGAGGCATCAGGGAGACCTCCAGCAATGCCTTCAAAGGAACTGTTTCTGGGATTGGGAACAACTCGGACAGAAGCTCTGGAAATTTATCCACAAATCAGCATGTGCAGCATGTCGGCTATGAAGAGAGATCCAGGAGTGGGAAGGAAGAGCAAGAAAGTAAGGGAGACAAACCCTGGACTGAGAATAACATCCACGGCCAGCATGAGGAGACACCTACTGACAGCATCAACCTCGACGGAGGTGAGGGAGAGGCATCCTGGAGTCGGGAAGAGAAAATTGACCCCGTTCTGCCAGGAGAGACATCAGGGAATGAGGAAAAGCAGAATAGAATTAATGGACAGATCTCCCTGAATGGGACAGTGTTGACTATGGAAGACAGGAACAGACAAGTAGGCAAGTAGGTAGTCTTCACAGTTCCTCGGTAACGTACAGGATGGGTAGATATTACCCGACACCACTGACGCAGGGTCACAGGTTTAAATCCCATCCTCAGAAATGGCCAATAATTGTAAATCTGGATTTTAAAACAAGAATTCTCACCAGAGGCAAACTCATTTACCAGATTGTTCCATTCCCCATTCTCACTCCTTCTCACCTGCCCATCACCTCCCTCCTCCTTCCCTTTCTCCCATGCTCCACTCTCTTAAGACCATAAGATATAGGAGCAGAATTAGACCATTTGGCCCATCAAGTTTGCCCCATTTTCTTATGGCTGACCTATTCTTCCTCTCAGCCCACCCCTCTTATCCATGATCAATCAAGAATCTTCCCCTATCAGATTCCTTCTTCTTTACCTATTTGTCTCTTCCACCTATCACCTTCCAGCTTCTTACATCATACACCCTCTCCCACCCTGCCACTGTCCTCCTTACCTGGTCTCACCTATCACCAGACAGCTTGGTGATAGGTCATCCACCTATCACCAGGCAGCTTGTCATCCTTCCCCTCACCCGCCCTTCTTATTCTGCCTTCTTCCCCCTTCCTTTCCAATCCTGATGAAGGGTCTTGTCCTGAAATGTTGACTGTTTATTCCCCTTCGTAGATGCTGCCTGGTGAGTTCCTCCAACATTTATGTGTGTTGCTCAGTTTTTCCATCCCTTCCAATTCATATAGCACTACTACAGCACAGAAACAGGCCTTTTGGCCCACATATTCTCTGCCAAACTGTTAATCTGAAAGTCCTATCAACTTGAACCTAGACCATAGGCTTCCATACCCCACCCCTTCATCTACCTCCAATGTCCCAATCCCACCCCTTCATCTACTCCCAATCTCCCAATCCCACCCCTTCACATACCTCCCAATCTCTCATACCCCACCCCTACATCTACCTCCCAATCTCCCAATCCCACCCTTTCACGTATCTCCCAATCTCCCATACCCCACCCCTTCATCTACATAGAACATAGAATAGTACAGCACATTACAGGCCCTTCGGCCCACAATGTTGTGCCGACCCTCAAACCCTGCCTCCCATATATCCTCCACCTTAAATTCCTCCATATACCTGTCTAGTAGTCTCTTAAACTTCACTAGTGTATCTGCCTCCACCACTGACTCAGGCAGTGCATTCCACGCACCAACCACTCTCTGAGTGAAAAACCTTCCTCTAATATCCCCCTTGAACTTCTCTCCCCTTACCTTAAAGCCTTGTCCTCTTGTACTGAGCAGTGGTGCCCTGGGGAAGAGGCGCTGGCTGTCCACTCTATCTATTCCTCTTAATATCTTGTACACCTCTATCATGTCTCCTCTCATCCTCCTTCTCTCCAAAGAGTAAAGTCCCAGCTCCCTTAATCTCTGATCATAATCCATACTCTCTAAACCAGGCAGCATCCTGGCAAATCTCCTCTGTACCCTTTCCAATGCTTCCACATCCTTCCTATACTGAGGCAACCAGAACTGGACACAGTACTCCAAGTGTGGCCTAACTAGAGTTTTATAGAGCTGCATCATTACATTGCGTCTCTTAAACTCTATCCCTCGACGTATGAAAGCTAACACCCCATAAACTTTATTAACTACTCTATCTACCTATGAGGCAACTTCCAGGGATCTGTGAACATGTACCCCCAGATCCCTCTGCTCCTCCACACTACCAAGTATCCTGCCATTTACTTTGTACCCTGTCTTGGAGTTTGTCCTTCCAAAGTGTACCACCTCACACTTCTCCGGGTTGAACTCCATCTGCCACTTCTCAGCCCACTTCTGCATCCTATCAATGTCTCTCTGCAATCTTCGACAATCCTCTACACTATCTACAATGCCACCAACCTTTGTGTCATCTGCAAACTTGCCAACCCACCCTTCTACCCCCACATCCAGGTCGTTAATAAAAATCACAAAAAGTAGAGGTCCCAGAACAGATCCTTGTGGGACACCACTAATCACACCCTCCAATCTGAATGTACTCCCTCCACCACGACCCTCTGCCTTCTGTAGGCAAGCCAATTCTGAATCCACCTGGCCAAACTTCCCTGGATCCCATGCCTTCTGACTTTCTGAATAAGCCTACCGTGTGGAACCTTGTCAAATGCCTTACTAAAATCCATGTAGATCACATCCACTGCACTACCCCCATCTATATGCCTGGTCACCTCCTCAAAGAACTCTATCAAGCTTGTTAGGCATGATCTGCCCTTCACAAAGCCATGCTGACTGTCCCTGATCAGACCATGATTCTCTAAATGCCCATAGTTCCTATCTCTAAGAATCTTTTCCAACAGCTTTCCCACCACAGACGTAAGGCTCACTGGTCTATAATTACCTGGACTATCCCTACTACCTTTTTTGAACAAGGGGACAACATTTGCCTCCCTCCAATCCTCTGGTACCATTCCTGTGGACAATGAGGACATAAAGATCCTAGCCAGAGGCTCAGCAATCTCTTCCCTTGCCTCGTGGAGCAGCCTGGGGAATATTCCATCAGGCCCCGGGGACTTATCTGTCCTAATGTATTTTAACAACTCCAACACCTCCTCTCCCTTAATATCAACATGCTCCAGAACATCAACCTCACTCATATTGTCCTCATTGTCATCAAGTTCCCTCTCAGTGGTGAATTCCGAAGAGAAGTTCTTCCACATCCTTCCTATACTGAGGCAACCAGAACTGGACACAGTACTCCAAGTGTGGCCTAACTAGAGTTTTATAGAGCTGCATCATTACATTGCATCTCTTTTTTAGGAAAAGAAAGTAGGGGTAGTAGTAGGGGTTAGTAGGTTAATAGTAAGGGTTTTCCTTTACCCTACTCGCCAAGGCCTTCTCATGCCCCCTTCTTGCTCTTCTCAGCCCCTTCTTAAGCTCCTTTCTTGCTACCCTATATTCCTCAATAGACCCATCTGATCCTTGCTTCCTAAACCTCACGTATGCTGCCTTCTTCCACCTGACTAGATTTTCCACCTCACTTGTCACCCATGGTTCCTTCACCCTACCATTCTTTATCTTCCTCACCGGGACAAATTTATCCCTAACATCCTGCAAGAGATCCCTAAACATCGACCACGTCCATAGTACATTTCCCTGCAAAAACATCATCTCAATTCACACCCGCAAGTTCTAGCCTTGTAGCCTCATAATCTGCCCTTCCCCAATTAAAAATTTTCCTGTCCTCTCTGATTCTATCCTTTTCCATGATAATGCTAAAGGTCAGGGAGTGGTGATCACTGTCCCCCAGATGCTCACCCACTGACAGATCTGCGATCTGACCCAGTACATTACCTAATACTAGATCTAGTATGGCATTCCCCCTAGTCGGCCTGTCAACATACTGTAACAGGAATCCATCCTGGACACACTTAACAAACTCTGCCCCATCTAAACCCTTGGAACTAATCAAGTGCCAATCAATATTAGGGAAGTTAAAGTCACCCATGATAACAACCCTGTTATTTTTGCACCTTTCCAAAATCTGCCTCCCAATCTGCTCCTCAGTATCTCTGCTGCTACCAGGGGGCCTATAGAATACCCCCAGTAGAGTAACTGCTCCCTTCCTGTTCCTGACTTCCACCCATACTGACTCAAAAGAGGATCCTGCTACATTACCCACCCTTTCTGCTGCTGTAATAGTATCCCTGACCAGTAATGCCATCCCTCCTCCCCTTTCTCCCCCCCTCTATCCCTTTTAAAGCACTGAAATCCAGGAATATTGGGAATCCATTCCTGCCCTGGTGCCAGCCAAGTCTCCATAATGGCCACTACATCATAATTCCATGTATGTATCCAAGCTCTCAGTTCATCACCTTTGTTCCTGATGCTTCTTGCATTGAAGTACACACACTTTAGCCCTTCTACCTTACTACCTTTTCACCCTTTATTCTGCTCCTCTTTCCTCAAAGCCTCTCTATATGTTAGATCTGGCTTTACTCCATGCACTTCTTTCACTGCTCTATCGCTCCGGGTCCCATCCCCCTTGCAAATTAGTTTAAACCCTCCCAAGCCATGCTAGCAAACCTACCAGCGAGGATTTTCCTCCCCCTCGAGTTCAGGTGCAACTCATCCAATCTGTACAGGTACCACCTTCCCCAGAAGAGATCCCAATGGTCCAAAAATCTAAAACCCTGCCCCTTGCACCAACTCCTCAGCCACGCATTCAACTGCCATCTCCTCCAATTCTTACCATCACTATCATGTAGCACTGGCAGCAATCCTGAGAACGCCACCCTTGAGGTCCTGTTCTTCAGCCTTCTGCCTAGTTCCCGAAACTCACACTTCAGGACCTCATCCCTCTTCCTGCCTATGTCATTGGTCCCAACATGTATCACAACTTCTGATCTACCTTCCAATCTCCCAATCCCACCCCATCATCTACCTCCCAATCTCCCATACCCCACCCCATCTACCTCCCAATCTCCCAATCCCACCCCATCATCTACCTCCCAATCTCCCATACCCCACCCCATCTACCTCCCAATCTCCCAATCTCACCCCATCATCTACCTCCCAATCTCCCATACTCCACCACTTCACATACCTCCCAATCTCCCATACACCACTCCTTCACATATTTTCCAATCTCCCAGACTCCACCCATCCATGTACTTCTCCAATCTGCCATACCTCACCCCTTAATATACCTCCCAATCTCCCATACCCCACCCCTTCATCTACCTCCCAATCTCCCATACCCCACCCCTTCATCTACCTCCCAATCTCCCATACCCCACCCCATCTACCTCCCAATCTCCCATACACCACCCCTTCATCTACCTCCCAATCTCCCATACCCCACCCCTTCATGTACCTCCCCAATCTTTTCTGAAATGTTGCAGTCATACTGACAACCACCACATTGATTAGGGACATTTACGAGACTCTTAGACAGGCACGTAGATGATAGAAAATGGATAGTTGTGTGGGAGGAAAGGGTTAGATTGATTGTGCGGCCGGTTAAAAGGTCAGCGCAACATTGTGGGCTGAAGGGCCTGTACTGTGCTGTAATGTTGTATGTTCTTAATATGTTATCCAGAGGGAGGTATATCTGTGGAATTCATTACCACAGACGGTTGTGAATATATTTAAAGAGGAGGCTGATAGGTTCTTGATTAATCCTGGTGTCAGAGGTCATGGGGACAAGATAGAAGAATGGGACTGAGAGGGAATGGGATTGAGAGAATATGGGGTTGAGAAGGTATGGCATTGAAAGGGAATGGGGCTCAGAGGGAATGTGATTAAGAAGGAATGGGATTGAGAGAATATGGGGTTGAGAAGGTATGGCATTGAAAAGGAATGGGGCTCAGAGGGAATGTGATTAAGAAGGAATGGAATTGAGAGGGAATGGGATTGAAAGGGAATGGGGCTCAGGGGGAATGTGATGAAGAAGGAATAGGATCAAGAGGGAATGGGGTTGAGAGGGAATGGGATTGAGAAGGAGGTACAGCAGCCTGAAGACACAGACTCAACATTTCAGGCATGTTTCTTCCCCTCCATCATCAGATTTCTGAATGGACAATGAACCCGTGCATAGTAACTCATTGTTTCTTCATTTAATGTTCTCCTTTTGCACTACCTATTTAATTTCTATGTTTATATAAACAACAAATTTGACGGCATATGCCAGTGATATTGAAGCTTATAGTGATTCTGGTTTTATAAGGTGATAAATCCTTCCTTGTCACTGGGTGGAAGGAATCTCACCTGTGCAAGTCTCTGGTAGTCAGTCCAGTTTTATTACTTTTTTACCTAGAGCAGTCCAAACCATTGTTCATGCCAGGAATCAGTCAGCCACATACAGTCTAACCTCCCTATTGATATGCTAACCTTCCTCCTGCCCCATTCTGGTTCCATTCTCACCCCTTCTCCTCACCTGTCCATCACCTCCCTCTGGTTCCTCTCCTCCTTCTCCTTCTCCCATGGTATAATCTCCTCTCCTGTCTGATTCGTTCTTCTTCAGCCATTTACCTCTTCCACCAGTCACCTCCCACTTTTCCCTCACCTGGTCTCACTGATTGCTTACCAGCCCGTGTTCCTTCCCTTCCTCCCATCTTCTTAATCTGGCTTCTTCCCCCTTCCTTTCCAGTCCTGATAAAGAGCCTCGGCCCAGATATGGACTGCTTATTAATTTCCATAGATGCTGCTGACCTGCTGAGTTCCTCCAGCATTTTGTGTCATAGTCTAGATTTCCATCATCTACAGAATCTCTTGTGTTTATGAGACATTAACCTGATGGAGGTGAACGACAGTTCTCACCACAGTGTGGGGCGGCCGGATGTCGATGCCATGGTCCACCTGTCACTGTTAAAGAATGAATCAATCTCTGATCCCTGACACTGACCCAAATAAGTTGTCTTCCCATCCCAAAGACAAATACTTAAGACTCTTCTAGCCCAGCAGTCTGAAGTATTGAGAAAAATTCCAGGAATTGAAGTGTTAACATATGAGGAGCGACTGAAGACTCTGGGCCTTTACTTGGAGTTTAGAAGAATGAGGGGGGATCTGATTGAAACCTATCAAATGTTGAAAGGCCTCGATAGAGATGATATGGAGGAGATGATTCCCATAATGGGGGAGTCTAGAACCAGAGGACACAATATCAGAATAGAGGGACATTCATGTAGAACAGCAATAAGGAGGAATTTCTTTAGCCAGAGAGTGGTGAAGTTGTGGAATTCATTGCCACAGATGGCTGTGGCAGCCAGGTCATTGAGTATATTTAAAGCAGTGTTTGATAGACTCTTGATTAGTCATGGCATCAAAGCTTACGGGGAGAAGGCAGGAGAATGAGTTTGAGAGGGAAAATAAATCAGCCAGAATGGATTGACGGAGCAGACTCAATAATCTGACTGGCCTAATTCTGCTCCAATGCCTTACAGTTTTCTGATATTGCTCTGAGCCACAGTTTCAGTTCCAGCATGGCTGCAGCAGAGTTGAAAAACATGGAACTTATCACAAAGACACAAGACAACTGCAGCAAGAGGCCATTCAGCCCTTCCAAGCTGTCCCAGCATTCAGTGTGACAAATCGACACTGGCCTCAACAGCTCTCATGTGTCGGGTCCCCACAGCCCTCAACTCCTGATCTATCAAACTTGTATCCATCTCAACAGTTAACAGATTCATAGAGTTATCGAACACTACAGCAGAGAAACAGGTTCTTTGGCCTGTCCAGTCTGTTCCAATCTGCCTAGTACCATTGGCCTGCACCCAGACCAATGGATAGATGTACCTATCCTAACTTCCTTTAAATGCTGATATTGAACCCGCATCCATCACTTCCACACTCTCACCACCTCACCCTCTGAGTGAAGCACTCTCCCTCATATTCCTTTTAACGTATCACCTTCCACCCTTAACCCATTGTAATCCCAACCTCCCTCAGTGGAAAAAGCCTGCTTGCATTTACCCTATCTATAACCATATAACAATTACAGCACGGAAACAGGCCATCTCGGTCCTTCTAGTCCGTGCCAAACGTTTACTCTCACCTAGTCCCTCCGACCTGCACTCAGCCCATAACCCTCCATTCCTTTCCTGTCCATATACCTATCCAATTTTACTTTAAATGACAATACCGAACCTGCGTCTACAACTTCTACTGGAAGCTCGTTCCACACAGCTACCACTCGCTGAGTAAAGAAATTCCCCGTCGTGTTACCCTTAAACTTTTGCCCCATAACTCTCAACTCATGTCCTCTTGTTTGAATCTCCCCTACTCTCAATGGAAACTATCTATACCCCTCATAATTTTGTATACCTCTGTCAAATCTCCACTCATTCTCCTGTGCTCTAAGGAATAAAACCCTAACCTATTCAAATTTCCCCAATACTCAGGTCCTCAAGACCAAACACCATCCTTGTAAATTTTCTCTGTACTCTTTCAATCTTTCCAGCAGGTAGGGGATGACAACTGCACACAATTCTCTAAATCAGGCCTCACCAACACCCTATAACATCCCAGTTCCTGCACTCAATATCAAGATGTTGCAGCAGCTCTTTAACCCACTTTAAGATCAATATAACCCCTCCCTCCCACATGGCCCTCCATTTTCTATCACCCATATGCCTATGGAAGAGTCATTTAAAATATTACCTGCCTCTCCCGAAGTTCTGTGTAAAAACGTACCTCTGACATCTGCCGTGTTCTTTCCCTCGTGCTCCTATAATAGTGCCCCCTCATTATAGCCATTTCTGCCATCCAGAACAGAAACAGGCCCTTAACTTACTCCAAGATTTATCGAACCCTTCCTTCCTACATAACCTTCCAGCTTTTTATCATTCATGTGCCTGTCTAAAAGCATAAACAGTACAGTAACATATGTGCCCTTCAGCCCACTATATACATGCTGGAATTAAGAAGAACAAGGGGGAGTTTCATCGAAACCATTGAATGTTGAAAGGCCTGGACAGAGTGGTTGTGAGGAGGATGGTCCCATGATGCAGCTGTGTACAACCAGAGGGAACAGCCTCTGAATTGAGACACACATTTCGAAGAGGAGGAATTTCTTTAGTCAGAGAATGGTGAATCTGTGGAACTCATTGCCACAGGTGACTGTGGAGGCCGAGTCATTGGGGATATTTAAAGTGGAGGTTGATAGGTTCTTGATTAGTCAGGGCATCAAAGGTTACAGGGAGAAGGCGGGAGAATGGGTTTGAGAGGAATAATAAATCAGTTATCTTGGAATGGTGGAGCAGACTTGATGGGCCGAATGGCTTAATTCTGTTCCTATGTCTTATGGTCTTATGTTGTGCCAATCTTTTAAGCAAATCTAACCTTTCCCTCACACGCAGCCCTTCATTTTTCTATCATCTATGTGTCTATCAAAGAGTTTATTAGGCTTTTCAACAAGAGAATCACATTGGCAGTTTTCCAGTCTGATGATGCCTTTCCTGACCTCAGTGAAACTTCAGCCAATGTCTGCAGACGTTACTCTTCCAATCCCTGGCAACAGGCCATCAATTCCTGGAACCTCTCCTGACCCATTGTGGACCCATTTTTACCAGCTCCTCCCCGTTATGTGAAGAGATCTCACCTGCTGTTTTCTGGGATATTTGAGGTGTCCTTCACAGTGAAGACTGGCACAGTAAATTAGTTTATTAAATGCATAAACCTGGATTTGATTTGATCTAGTTTAGAAATTAACCTGAAACTTTTCATAGAGGGTGGTCTCAGTCAATGGGAGAATAAGCCCACAGATATTCTTGAGAACAACTGGCTTCTCTGCTGTTCCTCAGAATCAGGTTTAATATCACTGGCATTTGTCTTGCAGGGGCAGAACAGTGCAATACATCATAATAAAAACTGTAAATTACCGTGGAGAGCATTCTAACTGGCTGCATCACTATCTGCATGTGGCGTTGAGGTACTGCTCAGGATCAAAATAAATTGCAGAGTTGTAAAAGTAGTCAGCTCCATCTTGGACTCTAGCCTCCGTAGTAACCAAGACATCTTCAAGGAGCGGTGCCTCAAAAAGGCAGTGTCCATCATTAAGGACCCCCATCACCCAGGACATGCCCTCTTCTTGTTGTTACCATCAGGGAGGAGGTACAGGAGTCTGAAGACACACACTCAGCGATTCAGAAACAGCTTCTTCCCCTCTGCCATCAGATTCCTGAATGGAAGTTGAACCCATGAACGACATCACTACATTTTTATTTCTATGTTTGCATTACTTATTTAATCTAACTATCTTTTATATATATATATATAAAACACGGGTTTGTTGCTTTGTATTGCTGTAAATCTCATGGCATATGCCAGTGATATTGAACTGGATTCTAATTCTGAAATAAATTACAATAAGAAATATATACGTGTGTGTTTATGTATAAACCGACACACACACACACACTCATAGATACAGTCAGAGACACGCATGCACACAAAAAAACACACACTCACACACACACACAAACACATACCAACACACACTCTCACACACCCACACACACATACACACAAACTCATAGATACACACAGTCAGAGACACACACGCGCACAAACACAGACACACACACACACACACACACTCACACACACAAACACACTCGCACACACACTCATAGATACACATAGTCAGAGACACACATTCACACACACACACAAACACATACCAACACACACTCTCACACACACACACAGACACACAGAAGCTGTTTCTAAAATGCCGAGTGCGTGTCTTCAGGCTCCTGTACCTCCTCCCTGATGGTAACAACGAGAAGAGGGCATGTCCTGGGTGATGGGGTCCTTCTTGACAGATGCCACCTTTTGGAGATGTCCTGGATGCTGGGACCTGGCTGAGTGTACACCGTTCTGCAGCTCTTTCCCATCCCGTGCAGAGCCACCTCACCCCCATACCAGACGTAATATATTTCCACATATTTCTCCACATATTTCCAGAGTAAATTGCGAGTGTCTTTGTTGACGTACCAAATCTCCTCAAACTCCTAGTGAATTCCAGCCCTCGGAATGAATCACCCCACCACCTCATTCTCTCAGGAATGTTAAAATCCTGAAGCAGTGTTCCAAAGAGGGTTAGCGGAGGTAACCTGGCTGGTAACTATAGATCACGGGAACGGCTCCCACCATACTACACTGCCTTTTGTGGGAACTTGATTAGTGTAAATTTATTTTGTCAATTAAGTCACTGAAATAAATGACCCTGTCTGGGTTTCCGAGATGACACCAGGATTAGTGGCATAGCGCACAGCCCAGAAGACTATCAAAGCTTGCGGGAGATCTGGACCAGCTGGAAAAATGGGCAGATGGGATTTTATGCAGACGTGTGAGGTCTTATACATTGGGAGGAGAAAGCAAGGTAGGATCTACGCGGTGAGCACTAGGGCACTGAGGAGTGCTATAGAACAGTGGGGTCTGCAAGTACAGATTCAGGATACCTTGACAGCAAGTGGTAGATAGGGTGAAGAGAGCTTTTGGCACTAGGACTTCTAAATCAAATGATTAAGGACAGGTGTTGGGATGATATATTGAAGCTGGATAAGATGCTGGTGAGTCCTAATTTGGAATATTGTGTGCAGGTTTGGTCACCTACCTACAGGAAAAATTACAATAAGATTGAAAAAGTACAGAGGCATTGAACAAGGATGTTACATGTGGAGATACAGTCAGATAGAACTACAGCACAGAAACAGGCCCTTCAGCCCATCTAGTACAGGCCAGACTGCAATTCTGCCTCGTCCAATCAACCTACACCTGGACCATAGACCTCCATACCCCTCCCGTTCAAGTACCTATCAGCGTATGTTGTGTACTTGGATTTTCAGAAGGCCTTTGACAAGGTGCCACACATGGGCTGCTAAGATGGCAATGCTACCAACAGCAAAGTCCTGCAGACAGTTCACAAAACTACTTCTATTCCTTACTTCAGATATGATTCTAGCACTAAGCTGCGTGCAACTGGACCCTGTCATTTGATGGTGTGTTTTGGGACCAATAGAGTGATCTGGTGCTTTGTTGTCTCAAAGGGAGTTCATACAAATCTACAGCACAGTACAGGCTCTTCAGCCCACAATGTTGTGCTGACCATCGGTGAGGTTTGCTGCGGAGTGTGCGGCCTACAGGCCTGGAAGCCTGGAGGCAGGCATGAGCCCATGATTGGCTCCATTGCTTCTCTCCATTTGAGGTATCACGCAAGGTTGAAGTCAACGAGGACAAGAGCGGGGGATAGGCGGGTATCTGGTGCCATCTGCCTGCATTTGACCCGCCTTCCTCTCCCTCTCCGCGAGCTGTCGGAGGAAAGTGCAGGAGTCCTGGGATCCACATTGCGTGGGCTGATCGGTGAGGCTTGTGGCTCTGGACTCGTTGTGTGGGACTTTGAGGTTCATGTTGCAAGCGTTTCTGGAACATGGTGACTCTTTTTGCTGTTTCTGAGTGGCTCGATTGGGGCAATCGATGCAGACTGGGGTATTTAGTGAAGCTTGGCCCTGGGGCCTGCAGTGAACTGGATTAAACTGAATACAACCAGGCTGATGGTTTGATATTTCATGTATTGTTCACTCACTTTTCCCATCTGTGCAATCTGTTTGTGCATTGGGTGTTTGAACAGCTTGAGTGGGTTCCATGGTGTCTCATTGTTTAGAGAGAGCCTGTGTGAGGATGAATCGCAGAATAATATCCTGTGTACACACTTGGATAATAAATGTACTTTCATGTTGACTTTGACTTAAACAAGATAAGGATACATGTTACAGAATAGATCCTGGCATGGGTAGAGCAGTGACTGACTGGCAGGAGGCAAAGAGTGGGAATAAAGGGAGCCTTTTCTGGCTGGCTGTTGGTGACTCGTGGTGCTCTACAGGGGTCTGTGTGGGAACTGCTTCTTTTCATGTTATTTATCAGTGATTTGGATGATGAAATTGATGGATTTGTGGCCATTTGAGGATGATACAAAGATAGGCAGAGGGGCAGGTAGGGTTGGAGAAGCAGTGTGTCTCTAGAAGGAGTTAGACAGATTGAGGGAATAGGCAGATGGAATACTGTGCTGGAAAATGCATGCTCATGCACTTTGGTGGAAGGAATAATGATGTAAACTGGGAGCAGATTCAGGAGTCAGAGGCATGGGAGTTCTCTTGCAGGGACCCCTAATGGAGGTAAAGGAATGCAAATGCAATATTAACATTCATTTCCAGAAGACTAGAATATAAAAGCAAGGATGTAGTGCTGAAGCTTTATAAAACATAAGTGAATTTCAAGGTAGTGTATGATAAAGTACGCATACTTTGATTACAAACTGACTGGTAGAGGTGGCCAGTCTACAGTGTGTTCTTTAATAACCAGGCTGTGAAGGGTAAGAATTCTGCCAGTAATCACTGTGGGCCATTACCAACATGCTAGTTACAGCACCTTGCTCTGTGCAGAATTTAAATATCACCAGTGACATGAATTATGCATTGTTCTGCTGAATGTCTGGCCCCAGGGTGAAGGGTCACTCCAGTGCTTGTGTGAATGAAGGAAGGAGAGAGGGAGGAGGGAGCCGTCTAATAGTCAACTCACATACAGCCTCACACACAGCCTCACACACAGTTTGGCAGACTGGAGTTGGTAATTACACAACTGTTAATGGGAATGAGAATCAGAATCAGCTTTATTATTACCAACATGCTGTATGTCATGAAATCTGTTGTTTTGCATTAGTAGAACAGTGCAACACATACAATAGAATATAAAGTACAAAGAAATATGCATAAGAATTAAATCAGTGCATAAAGTGCAAAAATAGTGGTAGGGCTCACTGGTTTGTTCATTGTTTGTTAGAAATCTGATAGCGGAGCCGGTCCTGAAACGTTGAGAGGGTGTCTTCAGGCTCCTGTACCTCCTCCTTGAGAGTAGCAATGAGACCCCCTGGGTGGTGGGGGTTCTTAATAATGGATGCCACCTTTTTGAGGCATCACCTTTTGAAGATGTCCTCGATGCTTGGGAGTCTAGTGTTCATGATGGAGCTGGTTTTCCCAATCCTGTGCAGTGGCCCCTCTATCCATTAAAATGTGCAACAAACCAAATCTCCTCAAGCTCCCAATGAAACATAGATGTCGTTGGCCTTCTTCATGATGGCATCAATATGTTGATTCAGATCATCTCATCCCTTACCCTAAACCAATGCTTCCTAATTTTAAACATTTTTACTAGGGCAAACATTTTTTTACTCTGCACCCCTTATCAGTTTGAACCCTCTTGTCAGGTCCCTGTCTGCCTCCTCCACATCAGGGAGAACAGAGCCAGCCTCTCCTCAGATCAGAAAGTTTCCATCCCAGACAACGTCCTCAGCACCCCCTCCAGTGCGGTCAGTCTCTGGCTAGAAAGAGCCACTATTCAGGGGCAATTGAGACAGCAGCAGAACAGAATGCAAGTCAAGTTTTTAACTTCGCCTCAGTACATCCAGTCACAGAGCACTACTGCACAGAACTAAGCCCTTTGGCCCATCTAGTCCATGCTGAATTATTTATCTGCCTAGTCCCACCAGCCTACACCGGGACCATCCCCCTCCATATCCCTCACATCCATGTATCTAAACAAATTTCTCTTAAATGTTGAAATGAAACCCACATCTGCCACTCCCACTGTTAGCTCGTTCCACACTCTAACCACCCTCTGAGTGAAGAAGTTCCCCCAGATGTCCTTCTTAAATATCTTACCAATTTAAGAATATGGGCCAAATGGCCTAATTCTGCTCCCATATGGTATGGTCTTATTAAGGGCATTCACCATTAACCAATAACCTGTATCTCTAGTCTCACCTGACCTCAGTGGATAAAGCCTGTTTGCAATTACCCTATCTATACCCCTCATATGTAGACATCTATCAGATCCTCCCTTATTGATCTGTTTCAGAGAATTATCCTAACCTATTTAACCTCTCCCTAAACTTCACACCATCAAGTGACAATGATCTGGCATTTCTAATTCCCAAGCAAATGAGGGTGGGGCCACAGGAGCAGTCAGCGGGGGGGGGGGGGGGGGGGCATGTCCAGACAGGTAGTGATGACAGAATATCTGTGGGAGGAGCCACGGTCAGTAGGAGGGGCCACAGGAGCAGTCAGCGGGGGGGGGGGGGGGGCGTGTCCAGACAGGTAGTGATGACAGAATATCTGTGGGAGGAGCCACGGTCAGTAGGAGGGGCCACAGGAGCAGTCAGCGGGGGGGGGGGGGGGGCGTGTCCAGACAGGTAGTGATGACAGAGAGGGTGTTCAGTGGCTGAGGGATTGTCAGACTGCAGAGGCCAGTGACATCATGAAGGATCCCACCCGTCCTGCTCACGAACTGTTTGCCCCACCCCTGTCAGGGGGGAGGCTACATAGCATCCACATCAGGACCATCAGTCTCAAAAACAGTTACTTTCCCCAAGTAGTAAGGCTGCTTAACACTGCCACCCACTATCTCACCCCTTCACACCCTCAACCACCAACTATTTTATCATTTCCTGACAGGGTCACCTTGTACAGACACTCCTGTGCCTCGCGTCACTTTATGAACACACAATAAATCTCTGCGTATAAACTGTCTTATGCACTATTGTGTTTTTATTATTATTATTATTGTGATTTTTATCATATTGTGTATTTTTTATGCTGCATCAGATCTGGAGTAACAATTATTTCATTCTCCTTTACACCTGTGTACTGGAAATTATATTAAACAATCTTCAATCGTGAGATGATGCTGAACCAAACCCCAACGTGATGTCCATGGTGGATGCAACCAACCCACATCATGGTGGAGAGCAGGAGGGTTCTCCCCAGTGGTGACCTGCACCTGTCTCAATGTTAACAACTGTGCCAATATCTCCGAGGACCAAACCTGGTCCCAACTTACTGACGTAGCTAGAAAGAAGCCAGACAAGTTTCAGATTTACCCAAAACACTTGCAAATTTCTACAGACGTACCACTGGCTGCATTCTAACTGGCTGCATCACTGTCTGGTGTGGTGGGGGGCTACTGTGCAGGATCAAAGGAAGCTGCAGAGGGTTATAAAATTAGTTGGCTCCATCATGGGCACTCTCGAAAGCATCTTCATCTCAAAAAGGTGGCCTCCGTCATTAAGGACCCCATCACCCAGGTCATGCCCCCATCTCATTACTACCATCAGGAGGAGGTACAGGAGCCTGAAGGCACACACTCAACAATTCAGGAACAGCTTCTTCCCCTCTGCCATCAGATTTCTGAATGAACCTTGAACCCGTGAACACGTCCTCACTGGAAACACGAGTGAATCTGCAGATGCTGGAAATAAATAAAAACACAAAGTGCTGGCAGAACTCAGCAGGCCAGACGGCATCTATGGGAGGAGGTAGTGACGACACGACCTCACTGTGTTTCTGATCTCTGTTTTTCACTATTTATTTAATTTAACTATTTTATATAAACATACAAACTTAATTAATTCACATCTTTTTCTCTATATTATTATGTATTGCACTGAACTGCTGCTGCTAAGTTAACAAATTTCACCTCACATGCTGGAGATAATAGAGCTGATCCTTACCACCCTGCAAGGACAGACACATCATGTCAGCCCCATTGGGGGGCAGTGCCCGTTGCTGAGGTGTGTTTCAGATGCCTGGCCTCTCTTGCTGGTTATGCCGCTGGGTGAAGAAGTGGGCGTGGCTGCCCGGAGCAGTGGCAAGGTTCAGGTAAAGATTCGGCTTCTCAGGCTCCAGCACACACCTTTCCCATACGTTTCGATGTGTGTATGACAAAAAGTGGCAGGAATTGAACCGGCGTAGAGCCCAGAGAAATCCCAGGCAGTTACGGGAGAACATACAGATTCCTTACGGACAGCCGCGGGAGTTGAACCAGGTCACTGTAAAAGCCTTACGATAGTCACTATGCTACCAAGCTGCCTGGTACCGTTGGTGCAGTTTGATATTTTCCTGCTACAGATTTGGCAGCGATTATAACAAGAAAGGAAAGCACATAACACAGAAACATCGCCATCAAGGAGCGGACAGTTAATGTTCCTGGTTACAAGGTTTACAGAATCAGAATCAGGTTTACTATCTCTGGCATGTGATGTGAAATTTGTTAACTTAGCAGCAGCAGTTCAATGCAATATATAATCTAGCAGAGAGAGAAAATAATGAATCAAATAAAAAATATAATAATAATAAACAAGTAAATCAATTACATATATTGAATAGATTTTTTTTAAACGTGCAAAAACAGAAATATTGTATATTTTAAAAAAGTGAGGCAGTGTCCAAAGATTCAAAGTCTATTTAGGAATCAGATGGCAGAGGGGAAGAAGCTGTTTCTGAATCGCTGAGTGTGTGCCTTCAGGATTCTATCCCTCCTACCTGATGGTAACAGTAGACACTGCCTTTCTGAGACACCGCTCCCCAAAGATGTCCTGGGTACTTTGTAGGCTATTACCCAAGATGGAGCTGACTAGATTTACAACCTTCTGCAGCTTCTTTCAGTCCTGTGCAGTAGCCCCTCCATACCAGACAGTGATGCAGCCTGTCAGAATGCAGTAGCCCCTCCATACCAGACAGTGATGCAGCCTGTCAGAATGCAGTAGCCCCTCCATACCAGACAGAGATGCAGCCTGTCAGAATGCAGTAGCCCCTCCATACTAGACAGTGATGCAGCCTGTCAGAATGCAGTAGCCCCTCCGTACCAGACAGTGATGCAGCCTGTCAGAATGCAGTAGCCCCTCCGTACCAGACAGTGATGCAGCCTGTCAGAACGCAGTAGCCCCTCCATACCAGACAGTGATGCAGCCTGTCAGAACGCAGTAGCCCCTCCGTACCAGACAGTGATGCAGCCTGTCAGAATGCAGTAGCCCCTCCGTACCAGACAGTGATGCAGCCTGTCAGAATGCAGTAGCCCCTCCGTACCAGACAGTGATGCAGCCTGTCAGAACGCTCTCCACGGTACATCTACAGAAGCTTTTGAGTGTATTTTTTGACTTGCCAAATCTCTTCAAACTCCTAATGAAATATAGCCAGTGTCTTGCCTTCTTTATAACTACATCGATATGTTGGGACCGGGTTAGATCCTCAGAGATCTTGACACCCAGGAACTTGAAACTGCTCACTCTCTCCACTTCTGATCCCTCTATGAGGATTGGTATGTGTCCCTTTGTCTTACCCTTCCTAAAGTTCACAATTAGCTCTTACTGACATTGAGTGCCAGGTTGTTGCTACTGCACCACTCCACTAGTTGGCATATCTCACTCCTGTACGCCCTCTCATCACCACATGAGATTCTACCAACAATGGTTGTATCATCAGCAAATTTATAGATGGTACTTGAGCTATGCCTAGCTACACAGTCATGTGTATACAGAGAGTAGAACATCTTTACCTAGCCACACTCACACTGAGAGAAGGAGGATGAGAGGAGACATGATAGAGGTGTACAAGATATTAAGAGGAATAGACAGAGTGGACACCCAGCGCCTCTTCCCCAGGGCACCACTGCTCAGTACAAGAGGACATAGCTTTAAGGTAAGGAGAGGGAAGTTCAAGGGGGATATTAGAGGAAGGTTTTTCACTCAGAGAGTGGTTGGTGCGTGGATTGCACTGCCTGAGTCAGTGGTGGAGGCAGGTACTCTAGTGAAGTTTAAGAGACTACTAGACAGGTATATGGAGGAATTTAAAGTGGGGGGGTTATATGGGAGGCAGGGTTTGAGGGTTGCAACAGCATTGTGGGCTGAAGCGCCTGTACTGTGCTGTACTATTCTGTGCTCCGTCGTGGGTATGTAGAGAGTAGAGCAGATGCGTGAGATGAACTCAGAATACAGAACAGTACAACACAGTACAGGCCCTTCGGCCCACAGGGTTTTAACCTTCTCTAAGATCAATCTAACCCACATAGCCTCCATTTTTCTATCATGCACGTGTCTCTGAAACGCCCCTGAAGTATGTGCCCCTACCCCCACCCTGGCGGGGTGTCCACACATGCACCACTCTCCCTACCTCTGACTTTTAACCATATAACCATATAACAATCACAGCACGGAAACAGGCCATCTCGGCCCTCCTAGTCCATGCCGAACTCTTAATCTCACCTAGTCCCACCTACCCGCACTCAGCCCATAACCCTCCACTCCTTTCCTGTCCATATACCTTTCCAATTTTACCTTAAATGACACAATTGAACTGGCCTCTACTACTTCTACAGGAAGCTCATTCCACACAGCTATCACTCTCTGAGTAAAGAAATACCCCCTCATGTTTCCCTTAAACTTCTGCCCCCTAACTCTCAAATCATGTCCTCTCGTTTGAATCTCCCCTACTCTCAATGGAAACAGCCTGTTCACGTCAACTCTATCTATCCCTCTCAAAATTTTAAATACCTCGATCAAATTCCCCCCCAACCTTCTACACTCCAATGAATAGAGACCTAACTTGTTCAACCTTTCTCTGTAACTTAATTGCTGAAACCCAGGTAACATCCTAGTAAATCGTCTCTGCACTCTCTCTAATTTATTGATATCTTTCCAATAATTCATTTTACCTTAAATGACACAATTGAATTTGAATTGGAAGCAAGTTACAGCTTGTGATTCAGCTGGGAGCTCAGAGAATTCGACCGTGTAGGTAGGATTTAAGCCTACCTGGTCAATACCTGTGGAGAAAGGGGGAACTGCGCAGGCGCGAGTGACGTCAGCGTCGAGCGCACACTTTAAAAGGCAGGACTTCTTTTCAGAGCGGGCGGCGGAGTCCGTGGAAGCAGAGTCCTGGGCTTTGGCTAAGTGGGCTTCGGTGTAAGGGGACTTCGGTAAGCCTGTGTGATTGCTCGCTGAGGGGAAGAAGGTAAGGTCGCTAGGTGCTTTTTAGACTTATTCTATTAATCCAGTTCAGGTATGGGGGAGACAGTCAGAGCAGTGGTGTGCTCCGTATGCAGTATGTGGGAGGTCAGGGTCAACACAGTTGTCCCTGATGACCACACCTGCAAAAGGTGCGTCCAGCTGCAGCTCCTATCAGCCCGAGTTAGGGAGTTGGAGCTGGAGCTGGATGAACTACGGATCATTCGGGAGGTGGAGGCAGAGATAGATAGGAGTTATCAGGAGGTAGTCACACCAAAAAACCAAGAAGTAGGCAGATGGGTGACGGTCCAGAGAGGCAGGGGGAGCAGGCAAAGAGAGAGCAGAGCACCCCTGCGGCCATTCCCATTAACAATAAGTATACCGTACTGGATACTGTTGATGGGGATGACCTACCAGGAATGAGTTGTAGTGGTCCTGCCTCTGGCACAGAGATTGAACCCTCAACTAGAAAGGGGAGGAGGGAAGAGAAGAGAGCGATAGTTTTAGGGGACTCTATAGTTAGGGGGGCAGATAGGAGATTTTGTGGGGCAGATCGGGAGTCTCGGATGGTATGTTGCCTCCCTGGTGCCAGAGTCCGGGACATCTCAGATCGGGTGCAGGCTATTCTTGAGAACGAGGGCATGAACCCAGATGTAGTGGTCCAACGATGTAGGTAAGGTGAGTGAGGGGGTCCTGCTTAGAGAGTTCAGGGAGTTAGGAGTGAAGCTGAAAGGCAGGACCTCCAGGGTGACAATCTCGGGATTGCTACCTGTGCCACGTGCGAGTGGGGCGAAGAATAGAATGATTATGCACATTAATACGAGGCTGAGAGCATGGTGCAGGAAGGAAGGGTTCAGGTTTTTGGATAATTGGTCTTTGTTCCAGGGACATTGGGATCTGTTTCGAAGGGACGGTCTACATCTGAACCGGAGGGGTACTAACATTCTTGCAGGAGTGTTTGCCAGTACTGCTCAGGGGGGTTTAAACTACGTGTGCAGGGGGCAGGGATCCAGATCCAGAGGGTTGGTCAGAAGGAGCATGGGGTTAAATGTGTAGAAGGTTTGGGTGATCTTGAGAAGGTCATCAATTCAAGGTGCAATTTGCCCGATGGAAGTTCAAGGAGCTGGGTTAGGTACATTAGACAGTGTTTTAAGCAAAGAGAGGAGGAATGGGCTTAAGAATTCTATACTTGAATGCGCGTAGAGTCAGAAATAAGACAGATGAGCTTGAAGCTCAGATGAAAATGGGGAACTACGATATTGTTGGGATAACGGAGACATGGCTGCAAGGGGATCAGGCCTGGGAATTGAGTGTACCAGGGTATACGTGCTATCGTAGAGACAGAAATATGGGAAGAGGGGGTGGGGTGGCCCTGTTGGTGAGGAATGAGATTCAGTCCTTAGCAAGAGGTGACTTGGGAACAGGGGAAGTAGAGTCTGTGTGGATTGAGCTGAGGAACAGTAAGGGTAAAAAGACCCTAAAGGGTGTTGTGTACGGGCCCCCAAACAGTAGCGTGGATATTGGGTACAAGTTGATTAGGGAGTTAACATTGGCATGTGCTAAAGGTAATGCAGTCGTTATGGGAGATTTCAACATGCAGGTAAACTGGGAGAATCAGGTAGGTGCTGAACCCCAGGATAGGGAGTTTGTGGAGTGTCTAAGGGATGTATTTTTGGAACAGCTTGTGCTTGAGCCAACCACGAACGAGGCTATTTTGGACTTGGTGATGTGTAATGAACAGGAATTGATAAGTGATCTTGAAGTAAAGGAGCCATTAGGAAGTAGTGATCATAACATGATAAGTTTTTATCTACAATTTGAGAGGGATAAGGGCAGATCAGAGGTGTCAGTGTTGCAATTAAATAAAGGAGACTACGGAGCCATGAGGGAAGAGCTGGTCAAAGTTAAATGGGCGGATGCCCTGGCAGGAAAGACAGTGGATCAGCAGTGGCAGATATTCTTGGGCATAATACAAAAGATGCAAAAGCAGTTCATTCCAATGAGAAGGAAGGATTCAAAGAGGGGGAAGGGGCCACAGTGGTTGACAAAGGAAGTCAGAGATTGTATAGCATTAAAGAAAAAGAAGTATGACAGGGCTAAGATGAGTGGGAATACAGATGATTGGGAAAGTTTTAAGGAACAGCAGATCTTAACTAAAAAAGCAATACGGAGAGAAAAAATCAGGTATGAGCTCAGTCTAGCCAGGAATATAAAAGGGGATAGCAAAAGCTTTTTTAGCTATGTGAAGAGAAAGAAGATAGTTAAGAACAATGTTGGCCCCTTGAAGAATGAATTGGGAGAAATTGTTATGGGAAACAGGGAAATGGCAACAGAATTTAATGTGTACTTTAGATCTGTCTTCACCAGGGAGGACACAAGCAATCTCCCAGATGTATGGATGGGCCAAGGTCATAAGAACTCAGAGGAATTGAGACAAATTGACATTAGGAAAGAAACTGTGATGAGTAGACTGGTAGGACTGAAGGCTAATAAATCCCCGGGTCCAGATGGTCTGCATCTGAGGATTCTAAAAGAGGTGGCTCAGGAAATTGCGGATGCATTGGTAATCATTTTCCAATGTTCCTTAGATTCAGGATCAGTTCCTGAAGATTGGAGAGTGGCTAATGTTATCCAACTTTTCAAGAAGGGAGGGAAGGAGAAAACGGAGAACTAACGTCAGTCGTGGGGAAGATGCTTGAGTCCATTATTAAGGACGAAATAGTGGCACATCTTGATGGCAGAAATAAGATTAGGCCGAGCCAGCATGGATTTACCAAGGGCAAATCATGCTTGACTAATCTGTTGGAGTTTTTTGAGGGTGTAACAAGGATGTTAGACGAGGGTAAGCCAGTGGATGTTGTGTACCTAGATTTTCAGAAGGCATTCGATAAGGTGCCACATAGGAGATTGGTGAGTAAAATCAGAGCTCATGGCATTGGGGGCAGGGTTTCAACATGGATAGAAAACTGGTTGGCAGATAGAAAGCAAAGGGTAGCAGTGAATGGGTGTTTCTCAGACTGGCTGGAGGTGACTAGTGGGGTACCACAGGGCTCTGTATTGGGACTACAGCTCTTTACGATTTATGTCAACGATTTAGATGAGGGCATTGAAAACTATATCAGCAAGTTTGCTGACGATACTAAACTGGGTGGCAGTGTGACATGCGAAGTGGACGTTAGGAGAATACAGGGAGACTTGGATAGGCTGAGTGAGTGGGCAGATACTTGGCAGATGTCATTCAATGTGAATAAATGTGAAGTTATCCACTTTGGAAGCAGGAACAAGAGGGCAGAGTATTGTCTGAACGGTGTAGAGTTAGGTAAGGGAGAAATGCAAAGAGACCTAGGAGTCCTAGTTCACCAGTCAATGAAGGTGAATGAGCAAGTGCAACAGGCAGTGAAGAGGGCAAATGGAATGTTGGCCTTTGTTACAAGGGGAATTGAGTACAAGAGCAAGGATGTCCTTTTGCATTTGTACAGGGCCCTGGTGAGACCACACCTGGAATATTGTGTACAGTTTTTGTCTCCAGGTTTAAGGAAGGACATTCTGGCAATTGAGGAACTGCAGCGTAGATTCACTAGGTCGATTCCTGGGATGGCAGGGCTGTCTTACGCAGAGAGATTGGAGAGATTGGGCTTGTACACGCTGGAATTGAGGAGATTGAGAGGGGATCTGATTGAAATGTTTAAGATAATTAAAGGATTTGATAGGATTGAGGCAGGAAATATGTTCCAGATGTTGGGAGAGTCCAGTACCAGAGGGCATGGATTGAGAATAAGAGGTCAGTTATTTAAAACAGAGTTGAGGAAGAGCTTCTTCTCCCAGAGAGTTGTGGAGGTGTGGAATGCACTGCCTCGGAAGACGGTGGAGGCCAATTCTCTGGATGCTTTCAAGAAGGAGCTAGATAGATATCTGATGGATAGGGGAATCAAGGGATATGGGGACAAGGCAGTGACTGGGTATTGATAGTGAATGATCAGCCATGATCTCAGAATGGCGGTGCAGACTCGAGGGGCCGAATGGTCTACTTCTGCACCTATTGTCTATTGTCTATAATTCGGTGACCAGAACTGCACACAATATTCCAAATTTGGCCTTACCAATGCCTTGTACAATTTTAACATTACATCCCAACTCCTATACTCAATGCTCTGACTTATAAAGGCCACCGATCCAAAAGCCTTTTTCACCACCCTATCTACATGAGACTCCACCTTCAGGGAACTATGCACTGTTATTCCTAGATCTCTCTGTTCCTCTGCATTCCTCAACACCCTACCATTTACTCTGTATATTCTATTTGGATTATTCTGTTATGACTTTTCTGTTACACCTCTACCATTATGGGGCTACGGGTAGTGTAGTGCTTAGTGCTCGGGTTCAACTCCCACTGCTGCTGTACGGAGTTTGTACGTTCTCCACGTGACCACGTGGGTTTCCTCCGGGTGCTCCGCTTTCCTCACACAGTACAAAGACGTACCGGTTGGTAGGCTGATTGGTCGTTGTAAATTGTCCCATGTTTAGGTTAGGGTTAAATTGTGGGTTGCTGGGTGGTGAAGCTCGAAGGGCCAGAAGGGCCTTTTCTACTCTGTATCTCAATAAATCACTGCCTCTAGTACTACTTCCTGTTCTCACGACTTTCTTATGTCATACCCTTATACTTTCCTCCAGTCACCTTAAAGTTATGCCCCCTCATGTTAGCCGGTTCCACCCTGGGAAAAAGTCTCTTATCAGCTGTCCCTGGTCACCTCTCCTCCACTCAAACGTTCCTCATGAGACATGTCCTCTGGTTCAGGCAGGATCATGGTTAATCTACTCAGGAGTGGTAACCGAGGAAGGGTGGGGGATGCTGAGGGTGGAGGGGGTGAGCAAACCTGGAAGAGTTGGCAGGTGGGGGGGGGGTCCACTCAGGTGGGGCGCTGTGAAATTCTCTGCTCTGGCCAGTCCCAGCAGACAGTGCAGCAGCTTCCCAGTTCGGTCCCGACCAACGGCACCATCTGTGTGGAGTTTACACACTCTCCCTGTCTTTCCGCTGGTTTTCTCCCGTGACACAAAGAGACAGGTACGTGGGTTAGTTGGCCTGCTGCACGGTGGGGGGTAGAGTCCGGCAGCAGCCAATGGGAACAAGGCAGACTGACTGGGGAGGGTTAACGGAAGGTACACTGGTATTCTGGGCCACATCAGATCAAAGGAGATGATGGAAATTCTAGAAAACCTTCGGTGGATAAATCCCCAGGGCCAGACGGGAAGCAAGCGAGGGAATTGCTGGGGTTTAGTAAGAGATTCTTCTATCTTCAGTGGCTGTAGGTGAGATACCAGCGACTGCAGGACAGCTGATCATAGAGTTAGAGATCTGAATCTCACAGATCACAAACATTGAAAAACCGCAGCACAGAACAGGCCTTTCGGCCCATGATGTTATAGACAATAGACAATAGGTGCAGAAGTAGACCATTCGGCCCATGATGTTATAGACAATAGACAATAGGTGCAGAAGTAGACCATTTGGCCCGTCGAGTCTGCACTGCCATTCTGAGATCATGGCTGATCATTCACTATCAATACCCAGTCCCTGCCTTGTCCCCATATCCCTTGATTCCCCTATCCATCAGATATCTATCTAGCTCCTTCTTGAAAGCATCCAGAGAATTGGCCTCCACCGTCTTCCGAGGCAGTGCATTCCACAACTCTCTGGGAGAAGAAGTTTTTCCTCAACTCTGTTTTAAATAACTGACCTCTTGATGAGGGGGCATCTCATTGAATATTGACAGGCCTCGACAGAGTGAATGTGGAGAGGTTGTTTCCAATAGAAGGGGAGTCTAGGACTAGAGGGCACAGAATAGAAACAAAGAAAACCTACAGCACAACACAGGTCATTCGGCCCATAATGCTGTGCCGAACATGTACTTAGCTTAGAACTAGCTAGGCTTACCCATAGCCCTCTATTTTTCTAAGCTCCATGTATCAATGTAGGAGACTCCTAAAAGTCCCTATCATTTCCACCTCCACCACCGTTGCCGGCAGCCCATTCCACACACTCACCACTCTCTGAGTAAATAACTTACCCCTGACATCTCCTCTGTACCGACTCCCCAGCACCTTAAACCTGTGTCCTCTTGTGACAACCATGTCAGCCCTGGGAAAAAGCCTCTGACTATCCACATAATCAGTGCCTCTCATTATTTTGTACACCTCTATCATGTCACCTCTCATCCTCCGTCACTCCAAGGAGAAAAGGCCGAGTTAACTCAACCTGTTTTCATAAGGCATGCTCCCCAATACAGACAACATCCCCATAAATCTCTTCTGCACACTTTCTATGGTTTCCACATCCTTTCTGTAGTGAGGCGACCAGAACTGAGCACAGTACTCCAAGTGGGGTCCGACCGGGGTCCTATATAGCTGTAACATTACCTTTCAGCTCCTAAATTCAATTCCACGATTGATGAAGGCCAATACACCATACGCCTTCTTAACCACAGAGTCAACCTGCACAGCAGCTTTGAGTGTCCTATGGACTTGGACCCCAAGATCCCTCTGATCCTCCACACTGCCAAGAGTCTTACCATTAATACTATATTCTGCCATCATATTTGACCTACCAAAATGAACCACCTCACACTAATCTGGGTTGAACTCCATCTGCCACTTCTCAGCCCAGTTTTGCATCCTATCAATGTCCCACTGTAACCTCTGACAGCCCTCCACACTATCTACAACACCCCCAACCTTAGCGTCATCAGCAAATTTACTAACCCATCCCTCCACTTCCTCAACCAGGTCATTTATAAAAATCTTGAAGAGTCGGGGTCCCAGAACAGATCCCTGAAGCACTCTGCTGGTGACTGACCTTCATGCAGAATGTGACCTGTCTACAACCACTCTTTGCCTTCTGTGGGCAAGCCAGTTGTGGATCCACAAAGCAATGTCCCCTTGGATCCCATATCTCCTTACTTCCTCAATAAGCCTGGCATGGGGAACCTTGTCATCTCCTGACTTGCTGAGCTTCTCCAGCATTTTGGTGGTTGTATCTGCCCCCATCGCCCGGTAGTTCTATCTAGATACTCGCCACTGTCTGAGAGAAAAATCTAATCCTCAGTTCTCCCTTAACTATCTCCAAGTTTTGTGCATCACTATTCTCAGGGGAAAGCAACACCTCATATTCTGTCTTGGTAGCCTCTAATCTGAGGGTGTGAACATCGATTTCTCCAACTTTTTTCCCCTCCTCTTTTCTTTAATTCCCCAATCTGGTCTCTTACCTCCTGTCACTTGCCTATCACTGCCATCTGGTGCCCTTCCTCCTGCCCTTTCTCCCATGGTCCACTCTCCCGTCAGATTCCTTCTCCACCTTTTACCTTTCCCACCCCGTCCCTCATCCGTTCGGTTCCACCTGTCACCTCCCAGCTTCTTACTTCACCCCGTCCCTCATCCGTCTGGCTCCACCTGTCACCTCCCAGCTTCTTACTTCACCCCGTCCCTCATCCGTCTGGCTCCACCTGTCACCTCCCAGCTTCTTACTTCACCCCGTCCCTCATCCGTCTGGCTCCACCTGTCACCTTCTAGCTTCTTCCCCTCCTCCCCACATCACGGACCTGTGTTGTTTTTCAGACCCCCAATAGGCAATGTATCCACCAGCTGCTCCTGCAGAGGGCAGTGAAGATGTCATCGGTGTAACTCACTCCAGCTTCTCACGTCTTATCTGCAGTCTTTAGCTGACCTGACAGATCCTCGGAATCATTTGTCTTGTGGTAATTTTATCACAGGCTTGTCAGAGACACAAGGGATTCTGCAAATGCTGGAAATCCAGAGCAACACACACAACATGCTGGAGGAACTCAGCAGGTCCAGCAGTATCTATGGAGGGGAATAGACAGTCGATGTTTCAGGCCAAGACCCTTGATCAGACGAGTGAGCTTTGACGAAGGGTCTTGGCTTGGAATGTTAACTGTTCATTCCGCTCTATAGATGTTGCCTGATCTGCTGAATTCCTTCGCCATTTTGTGTGTTGTTCATTATTGTCTCTGCCTTGTAATGGGACCTAAAGCCACACAGAAAGTTTCTGAACCCATCTTTCATTTGTTTGGATAATAATTATTAAAATGTCTACCATCTAAACAATATACACAAAACTAAACCAGAGTGGTGTAGCAGTTAGTGCAACGTTATTAAGCTTGGGGCGTTGGAGTTCAGTGTTCAATTCCTGGGGTGTCTGTAAGGATTTTGTAAGTCCTTCCCATGAATTGCATGGGTTTCCTCCGGGTGCTCCAATCTCCTCACACAGTCCAAAGACGTAGCATTTAGTGGGTTAATGGTCTTGTGATTGGGCTAGTGTTAAATAGGCGGGTTGCTGTGTTGCATAGCTGGTTGGCCCAGAAGGATTTGTTACGCATCATATCTCTAAACGAATAAATACTCAGAGTAACACAATTACTGGGCTCGTTGATGCACCATCAATAACTCTCAGAGACATGAGTCGAGATAGGCTTTTATTCGCTGGAAGAGAGCAGTCAGCAGCAAGAGACCATCACACAACATCCTGGAGACTGAGGGGGGAGCAGTGCCTCCAATTGTCTTTATACTGGGCTCTGTGGGAGGAGGCACAGGAGCAGTCAGCGGGGGAAGCGTGTCCAGACAGGTATATGTAGTTCACCACACGGGGTCTGTGGGAGGAGGCACAGGAGCAGTCAGCGGGGGAAGCGTGTCCAGACAGGTATATGTAGTTCACCACACGGGGTCTGTGGGAGGAGGCACAGGAGCAGTCAGCGGGGGAAGCGTGTCCAGACAGGTATATGTAGTTCACCACACGGGGTCTGTGGGAGGAGGCACAGGAGCAGTCAGCGGGGGAAGCGTGTCCAGACAGGTATATGTAGTTCACCACACGGGGTCTGTGGGAGGAGGCACAGGAGCAGTCAGCGGGGGAAGCGTGTCCAGACAGGTATATGTAGTTCACCACACGGGGTCTGTGGGAGGAGGCACAGGAGCAGTCAGCGGGGGAAGCGTGTCCAGACAGGTATATGTAGTTCACCACACGGGGTCTGTGGGAGGAGGCACAGGAGCAGTCAGCGGGGGAAGCGTGTCCAGACAGGTATATGTAGTTCACCACACGGGGTCTGTGGGAGGAGGCACAGGAGCAGTCAGCGGGGGAAGCGTGTCCAGACAGGTATATGTAGTTCACCACACTCGTCTTTCTGTGTAAGCGTCCAAATTGGACCATCTCCAGGCTGGGATCTGCCATGGGCTGTTTCTCACTGTAAATCAAACAGTCAAGTCATTGCCTTTGAAATTATTTTGGTAAAAACAAGATCAAAGTAAATTTATTACCAAACTATGGACGCGTTACCTTGAGATTAATTTTCTTGTGGGTACTTACAGACATGCAATAGAATTTACGGAAAATCACATATAAAGACAAAACAGACAAATAAACAAAGCTCATAAGAAGATAAACTGTGCAAATAAAAAATAAATTATACTGTGAACATGAGTTATAAAGAGTTCTTGAAAGTTAGTCCGTAGGTTGTGGTTCAATCACAAACAGGAGAAAATCTGCAAATGCTGGAAATCCAAGCAAAACACACAAAATGCTGGAGGAAGTCGGCAGGCCAGGCAGCATCTATGGAAATGAATAAACAGTCAATGTTTTGGGCTGAGACCCTTCATTGGGACTGGATAAGGGGGAGAAGTCAGTGAAAGAATTGGGGAATGGGAGGAAGAAGTACAAGTTGGCAGGTGATAGGTGAAGCCAGGAGAGAGGAGGGCAGCTCTTTATCACCCCTCCCCCCGTTCCTGGTTCACCTACCACCTACCACCTTGCACCCTTTCCTCGCCTCCTCCCACCCTCTGAAGGGTCTCAGTCCATCTGAAAAACTACACGCAACAACATAAAATGCAGAGTTATCAGCAATGCAGGGTGAAGGCTCCAGAATTGATCACTCATTAATAGAAACCCAAAACTGAGAACACCAACACAGCAAAACAGATCAAGATATAAAATTGAAACCTTCAGAAATAGCCCGCATATTAGAGTGTAAAATAGATAACACGAGCAAGAAAGTCAAGAGAAAAGTGAAGGAAATACTAAGGAGATACAAGGTTCATACGAGATCAGCCTTACAAAGGCATTGTGGAGTTTAAAGCATTGTAGAATTCATTGTAAGATATGAGATATAAGATCAGCCTTACAAAAGCATTGTAGAGTTTATAGATGCACTAAAATAAAAGCTCGAGGCATACAAAGCCAGTCTAAATAGATACATGAAATAGGTCAGACAAAGAAAGCAGAATGATCAGAATGATTAATGATAAAGGTTTATACAGGATATTGATACCACACACCAAAATGTCACCAACCCTAGCACAGAATCACCAACAAACAGAGATAATGAACGTTTGGTCTAATCTCTGGTCAAACAGCATGACACACAATCAAAATATATAAAATTGTAAAATTAGTCGTCTCACAAGTTCTCAGCACTCACTCAGATAACCACAAAGTACTTACAGCAGAGCTGAAAGAAGGCGTAAGGGTATGAAAGGGTTTAAAGAAAAACAGATAATAAATTCTAAATCAAGCTGGTGGGAAAGCAGAAATCTTTCATGTTGTTTTATTGACTACCAAAGAACATTTGATACTGTCCCACACTCGTGGTTAATAGTTCATAATATATACAAACTACACCCAAAACTTGTGAAACTTCTACAACATCTGATGAAGCATTGGTGTACTATAATCATCCTATCAATCAACGACCAAAAAGAACACAGGTTTTAAAGGTACATTTAATGTCAGAGAAATGCTTTTTCTTCGCAAACCATCCACTAAAACAGAGGAGTGCCGCAAAGAATGAATGTACATGGACTTCCCACCCACATGCCACTCCTGCGGGCTGGAGGAGACCGTGTACCACATGTACATGGAGTGTGTGAGGCTGCAGCCTCTTTTTGCATATTTGCGTGGGCTGCTTCTCGCCTTCTGGCTGCATTTTAGTCCCACCCTGTTTATATATGGTCATCCAGTAAGGAAGGGGGCAAGGAGGGATGAGGATGTCCTAGTCAACTTGCTCCTGGGGCTGGCGAAATCCGCCATCCGTGGGTCTTGGAAACGGGTGGCGGGAGGATCTCCCCGGGCAGACTGCCTGGCGATGTTTAGGGGGTATGTTCGTGCCCGGGTAACTATTGAAAAGGAACACGTGCAGTCCACAGCGGCCTTGGAGGAGTTTCGAGACCGTTGGGCTCCGCGGGGTGTGAATGCCATCGTGGATAGGGATGGCAACATTCTGGTGTAATGTCTATTGTCTATTTGTAGTGCAGTAATTGTGTTTGCCACTGTTTTGTATATATTGTATAGCACTGATATTTGTAATAAAGGATTTTGTAATAAAAAAAACACCCCCATTTAGGATGTTTCCTATAGTGGGGGAGTCTAGGACCAGAGGACACAGATAGAGTGGATGTGGAGAGGATGTTTCCTATAGTGGGGGAGTCTAGGATCAGAGGACACAGATAGAGTGGATGTGGAGAGGATGTTTCCTATAGTGGGGGAGTCTAGGACCAGAGGACACAGATAGAGTGGATGTGGAGAGGATGTTTCCTATAGTGGGGGAGTCTAGGACCAGAGGACACAGATAGAGTGGATGTGGAGAGGATGTTTCCTATAGTGGGGGAGTCTAGGATCAGAGGACACAGATAGAGTGGATGTGGAGAGGATGTTTTCTATAGTGGGGGAGTCTAGGATCAGAGGACACAGATAGAGTGGATGTGGAGAGGATATTTCCGATAGCGGGGGAGTCTAGGATCAGAGGACACAGATAGAGTGGATGTGGAGAGGATGTTTCCTATAGTGGGGGAGTCTAGGATCAGAGGACACAGATAGAGTGGATGTGGAGAGGATGTTTCCTATAGTGGGGGAGTCTAGGACCAGAGGACACAGATAGAGTTGATGTGGAGAGGATGTTTCCTATAGTGGGGGAGTCTAGGATCAGAGGGCACAGATAGAGTGGATGTGGAGAGGATGTTTCCTGTAGTGGGAGAGTCTAGGACCAGAGGACACAGATAGAGTTGATGTGGAGAGGATGTTTCCTATAGTGGGGGAGTCTAGGACCAGAAGACACAGATAGAGTGGATGTGGAGAGGATGTTTCCTATAGTGGGGGAGTCTAGGATCAGAGGACACAGATAGAGTGGATGTGGAGAGGATGTTTCCTGTAGCGGGGGAGGCTAGGATCAGAGGACACAGATAGAGTGGATGTGGAGAGGATGTTTCCTATAGTGGGGGAGTCTAGGACCAGAGGACACAGATAGAGTTGATGTGGAGAGGATGTTTCCTATAGTGGGGGAGTCTAGGATCAGAGGGCACAGATAGAGTGGATGTGGAGAGGATGTTTCCTATAGTGGGGGAGTCTAGGACCAGAGGACACAGATAAAGTGGATGTGGAGAGGATGTTTCCTATAGTGGGGGAGTCTAGGATCAGAGGACACAGATAGAGTGGATGTGGAGAGGATGTTTCCTATAGTGGGGGAGTCTAGGATCAGAGGACACAGATAGAGTGGATGTGGAGAGGATATTTCCGATAGCGGGGGAGTCTAGGATCAGAGGACACAGATAGAGTGGATGTGGAGAGGATGTTTCCTATAGTGGGGGAGTCTAGGATCAGAGGACACAGATAGAGTGGATGTGGAGAGGATGTTTCCTGTAGCGGGGGAGTCTAGGATCAGAGGACACAGATAGAGTGGATGTGGAGAGGATGTTTCCTATAGTGGGGGAGTCTAGGACCAGAGGACACAGATAGAGTGGATGTGGAGAGGATGTTTCCTGTAGCGGGGGAGGCTAGGATCTGAGGACACAGGTAGAGTGGATGTGGAGAGGATGTTTCCTGTAGCGGGGGAGCCTGGGATCAGAGGTCACCACTTATCAAGGACTGTCACAGGTTTAAGGTGAGAGAGGAGAGAGGAGGAACCTGAGAGGGAGTCTTTTCACCCAGAGGGTAGTCAGTGTATGGATTGAGCTGCCACACGAAATGCTTGAGGGAGGTTCATTAACAGTATTTGAAAGACAGATGGACAGGTTCGTAGCTAGGAAAGGTTTAGAAGATTATGGACAAAACGTGGGAAAACGGAACTGGCTGGAGTAGGGACACACTGGTCAGCAGGAATCAGATGGGCCAAAGGGCTGCTTCCATACTGCATGTCTCTCTGGCTGATAACCCTTGTCTCTTGCCTCCAATATACTTATAAAGCTTCAGGATTCTCCTTAATCTGAATTGCCAAGATCAGTTCATCACACCTTTTGGTCTTAATTTCTTTCTACGTTCTGTCCTATGTACTGTAAGAGGTTATAAGGTTAGCTTCGTTTGTCATATGTACATCGAAACATGGGGTGAGAAATGCTGCTTGTATCTATGACCAACACAGTCTGGATGTGCTGGGGGGAGCCCCAATCATCACCACGCTTCCAGCACCAAAATAGCATACCCACAACTCACGAACTGTAACCCGATCTCCTGTCACCCTCAAATGACTCATTTGAAACCAGTTTTGCATCTCTGAAATGTGCTTCCTTCTTCCACCTGATTAAATCTCCTAACCAACTAAACTTGCCCTCATTGTTTCTTAGCCCTGTAGGGACATGATACTCAGAACTCATGTTGCCTCATGTTTAAACACTCCCCACTTGTCAATAATCAATCATTCCTCAAGCAATTATCTCACTTTAAGGACTCTTTATCTTCTCAGGGTACAGGTATCACTTTTAACCGATGTTTCAATGACAAACTCTGCCATCTTCGTTAGGGGTAATGCCTCGGCATGTCAAGTCCAGCTGGATATACACCCCTGTCATCTGCCTCTCCTGATTGGTTAGTTCTTAACCAATTAGGTTTCTGTTATCCCACCACTCACACTGACTTGTAGCTCAACAGTCACAGTCACCATCACACTTCCCAACATAGTGTGGTTCGTTCTGCTTTGATTAACCATTTCAGACCCGGAGAGTCTCCACAAGGAAATAAGACAATTCCACACAATGTTCCTACAGAATGGCTACAAGGTGAAGGAAATCATTCAGCCCTTAAAAGGGCCGACGGAAAAACCAGGAAACCTAACGACGAGAAGGAACCCATCACTACCGCGGTCTTCCCTACATTTCCACAGCTTACAGAAAGTTAGCCAGGATCCTGAAGAGATACCAGGTTAATACCATCCACAAACCCATAAGGAAGCTCAATTCCCAGTTTGTGCAGGCGGAAGATGACCTGGGACTCAGGAATTTACAGGAATCCCTGTGAACGCAGAGCAGCGTGTATCGGCCAGATGGGACAGACAGTGGAAACCTGCATCAAGGAGCACAGGAGGAGTATTTGTATTTGTCTAGGTTACTCAGAGAAATCAGCAGTAGCAGAACGTTGCATTCACAATGGCCGTAGGATTGAGTTCAGCTGCACAAAACTACTGTGCTGTGCCAGTGGCTTTTGGGGTGGCCTGGTGAGGAAAGCCAATGAAATTAAACAGGAGAAAAAGGTTTTTAATAAGGGTGAAGGTCTTGCTCAAAGTAAGAACTGGAATTCGATTGTAAACCAGGTGGGAGAGCAGAAACCTGATTGGATGAGGATGAACGAATCAGGAGGGACAGACAATGGAGGACTAGACGTGCCAACCTGATGAAGCTGGCAGAGTTTGTCATTGGAACCTCAGTTACAATCGATACCTGCACCCGGCTGGAGGCCCGAGAAGAGCTGATTTGTCATATATGCCAGGAAAATACTAGATCATTTCACGTTTTCATTCTTTATTGCTATTTATTTATATTTGCATTTGCACAGTTTGTTGTCTCTGCACACTAGTTGATCTTGTTATGTTTACTGTTCTATAGATTTGCCCAGTATGCCACAGGAAAATGGATCTCAGGGTTGTAAGGAATGCACACAGAATGCTGGTAGAACACAGCAGGCCAGGCAGCATCAACAGGGAGAAGCACTGTCGATGTTTCGGGCCGAGACCCTTCGTCAGGACTAACTGAAAGGAAAGATAGTAAGAGATTTGAAAGTGGGAGGGGGAGGTCCCACCAGCATTTTGTGTGTGTTGCTTGAATTTCCAGCATCTGCAGATTTCCTCATGTTTACCATTCAATCCTGGAATCATTTTCATGAACCTCCTTCACACACTTCATAGGCCTTTGACACCTGGAGCTTCCACCAGATTGACACAAAATATTTATTTAGTTCATCCCCCGTTTTCTTGTCCCCCATTACTAGCCCTCCAGCATTGTTTCCCAGTGGTCCAATATCCACTCTTTACTCTCTTTTACATTATATGTATCTGAAGAAACTTTTGGTATCCTCTTTAATATTATCAGCTAGCCTACTTTCATATTCCATCTTTACCTTCTTAAAAACATTTTTGTTCTCTTATGTTTGTTTTTAAAAGCTTCCCACTAATTTTTGCTTTATTACATGGCTTTGTTGGCTTTGACTTCTTTAGTTAGCCACACTTGTGTCATTGGTTCTTCAGAATACTTCTTCCTCTTTAGGATGTATATATGTTGTGCCATCTGAATTGCTTCCAGAGATTCCAGCCATTGCTGCTCTGCCATCTTCCTTGCCAGTGTTCTTTTCCAATCAGTTCTGGTCAACTCCGCTCCTATGCCTCTGGGATGTCCGCACCACTCTCTGCAGAGTCCTGCGATTGAGGGAAGTACGGTTTTCATACCAGGAACTGATACAGCCAGTCAGGGTGCTCTTAATTGTGCCCCTGTAAAAAGTCCTTAGGATTTGGGGACCCATACCAAACTTCTCCAATCGTCTGAGGTGAAAGAGGCGCTGTTGTGTCTTTTTCACTACACAGCCAGTATGTACAGACCATGAGAGATCCTCGGTTATGTGTGTGCCAAGGAACTTAAAGCTGTTCACCCTCTCAACCTCAGATCCATTGATGTCATTAGGGATTAGCCTGTCTCCATTCCTCCGGGAATCCACAACATTGCAACATTGAGGGAGAGAATTCTCTCTTCCTGTAATCTAGCACCAACCTAATTCTCCCAATCTACCTGCATATTGAAATCCTCTATGACTATTGTAACATAGTCCTTTCGGCATGCATTTTCTATCTCCCGTTGTAACTTGTAGCCCACATTTTTACTACTGTTTGGGGTTCTGTATACAACTCCCATCCGGGTCTTTTTACCCTTGCAGTTCCTTAGCTCTATCCAGAGCAATTCAACACCTTTCGATCCTATGTCACCTCTTCGAATGATTTGATTTCATTTTTACCAACAGAGAACAGGCCACTCCCTCTGCTTTCCTACCTGTCCTTTTGATACAACGTGTATCCTTGGACATTAAGCTCCCAGCTGTAATCTTTCAGCCATGATTTCGTGATGCCTACAACATCATCCCTGCCAATCTTCAACTGTGCTGCAAGTTCATCTACCATATTCCGTATACTGTGCGCACTCAGATACACCTTCAGTGTGGTGTTCATCTTTTTCAATTTTGTCCACCTTTTACGTTATAGCTCAATCTGTTGACTGCAATTTTGCCCTTTCAGCAGCCTCTCCTCATTACACATTGCCTCTGTAAACCAGCTGCCTCATCTTCAGCACTATATCCACCTTTCCTACGATACCTCTTGCATTGAAATACACACAGCTCAGGACACTAGTCACACCATGCTCAACCTTTTGATTCTTGACTTTGTCTGAGGTCTTACCAACATCAGCCTCCACAACATCTCCACTAACTGTTCTGACACTCTGGTTCCCGTCCCCCTGCAACTCTAGTTTAAACCCCACCATGCAGCATTAACAAACCTTTTCACAGGGATATTAGTCCTCTTCCATTTCAGGTGCAAATCATCCCTTCTGTCCCACCTGCCCTGGAAGAGAGCCCAATGATCCAAAAATCTTATGCCCTGTCTCCTACACCAAGTCCTTAGGCATGTGTTAAACTGTATAATCTTCCTGGTTCTGGTCCCACCAGTACGTGACATGGGTAGCAATCCTGAGATCACAACCCTGGAGGCCCTGCCCTTTAACTTAGCTCCTAACTCCCTGAGCTTCCTGTGCAGAACCTCGTCACTCATCCTACTCATGTACTTGGTACCTAAATGGACCACAACTTCTGACTGCTCACTCTCCCATTTAAGAATGCTGAGAACTCGATCCGAGACTTCCTGGACCCTGGCACCCTGGAGGCAACATACCATCCGGGAATCTTATTTTCAAAACCCCCTGTGTGTTCCCCTAACTGATAAATCCCCCATCACCACAGCATGCCTCCTCTCCTCTTCTGAGTCCCAGAGGCAGACCCAGTGCCAGAGACCCGACCACTGTGATTTTCCTCTGTTAGGCCAAACCCCCTCCCACAGTATCCAATGCTTCTCCCTACAGATGCTGCCTGGCCTGCTGCGTTTCACCAGCATTTTGTGTGTGTTGTTGGTTGGTCAAAGAGACTGTTTCTGGCTGGAGGTCTGTGATTAGTGGAGCTCTATAGGGATGTACGTAGGAACCTTTACTGTATAGAAATGACCTGGATGAAAATGCAGACGGGTGGGTTAGTAAGTTTGCAGATGATAACAAGATTGTGGATAGCATAGATGACTAGCAAAGAATACAACGGAATATGGATCAGTTGCAGATATGGGCTGAGAGATGTCAGAGGGAGTTTAGCCTGGCCAGGTGTGAAATGTTGCACCTCAGTAAGTCAAATGTAAAGGGTGAGTACACCATGAAGATCAGTGTTGATGAACAGAGGGATCCGAGTTGTGGCTACACGAGCTGGTAGAGCGGTCAGAAGGTGTTGCAGACAAGGTATTCCCCGGACACGAAGGGAGATCACTTTTGAAAGTCTTTAATATAACATGATACTTATCATGGAGAGCTCAACCTCTTCAAGCAGAGTTCTTGAGACTCTCCCGGAGTACACAGACTTTTCTCATTATAGTGCATGTTATCAAAAGCTTCCAAGCACGTTTGTGAAATACAGCATGCAAGCAGATAATTCCTGCTCAATAATCATGTTTTAGCACAGTGCAGAAATTAGCTTACAATTCCTTATCTATTTGAAGGTCATTTCTGTCTGCCGCCTTGAAGCAAGAACAATTACACAGTTCAAATACAGAACATCATGTCGTGATGCTTTGATTACTCCCGCACAAGCTGGTTAGTCACTTACAGTAGTCTTGCAGGAGCAGTTTAAGGCTGCTGTGAAAAAAACTCTTTAACCCCTTAGTATCTAGCTAGTAACAACATTTCTTCCACAGAAGGCATATGGAATACTTGCCATTATAAGTCAAGATATTGAGTTCAAAAGTTACATTACAGCTTTATAAAATTCTGGTTAGGCCTCTAGTTAACCTGCTCCTACCACTTCTGCAGCAGTTTTCCACTCTCTCACCACCCTTTCATCCAGGGGTTTCCAACTTGGGGCCATGGACACCTTGCTAAATGCACAAAATAGCATTAAAACTTTGCAACTCACTGCGAGTGAAGAAGTCCCCTTTCGGGCTGCACTTTCACCCTTAACCCATGACCTCTAGTTGTAGTCTCAACCAGCCTCAGTGGAAAAAGCCTGCTTGCATTTACCCTACTTGTACCCCAGCTGTCTGTATGTGACATCTGGTTCAATATTTCCTTTTTTTCCATGGCCAGACCCAAAGTATCATTCATCAAGCAGGATTCCTTAATCCCTAATCCGGCCCTTCACTAACAGGAACCCCTGGTTCCAGTCCCACTTTGAAATGCCTCCCACTTGTCAGACATCCCTTTACCTACTGACAACCTGTCCCAACCAACCTCTGAACGGTCCTGCTTGAATCTTCAAAACTATATTTGCTCCCATTTAGGACTTTAACTTGTGGACCAATTTCCATAACTGTTTCAAAACTAACAGAATACTGGTCACTGTTGTCAAAATGACTCTCCCCCCCCCCCCCAACTATGGTACCCTACCTCAGTTCCTCACTGTGTTTCAGTGCTTCCCCTTGATAAAAGGTTGTTTGAGGAAACTTTTCTGTATGTATTTCTAAAATTCACGGAGCAAGGAACTTTAGTGATGTGGATGAGGAAGTGGAAGAGGGAGTTAGTAAGTTTGTATGTGATACAAACATTGGTGGAGTTATGGGGAGTGTAGAGGTTGTCATAGGTTATAACGGGACAATAATTGGATGCAGTGAGAGAGAGAGAGAGAGAGAGAGAGAGAGAGAGAGTGTGTGTGTGTGTGTGTGTGTGTGTGTGTGGGAGAGAGAGTGTGTGTGAGAGAGTGAGGGTGAGAGTGTGTGTGTGAGAGAGAGTGAGGGTGTGTGTGTGAGAGAGTGAGAATGTGAGAGAGAGTGTGTGTGTGAAAGGGAGAGGGAGTGTGTGTGTGTGTGTGAGAGAGAGAGTGAGGGTGAGAGTGTGTGTGAGAGAGAGAGTGTGTGTGTGAGAGAGAGAGAGAGTGTGTGTGTGTGTGTGTGTGAGAGAGAGTGAGAATGTGAGAGAGAGTGTGTGTGTGAAAGGGAGAGGGAGTGTGTGTGTGTGTGAGAGAGAGTGAGGGTGAGAGTGTGTGTGAGAGAGAGAGTGTGTGTGTGTGTGTGTGTGTGTGTGTGTGTGTGTGAGAGAGTGAGAATGTGAGAGAGAGTGTGTGTGTGAAAGGGAGAGGGAGTGTGTGTGTGTGTGTGTGAGAGAGTGAGGGTGAGAGTGTGTGTGAGAGAGAGAGTGTGTGTGAGAGAGTGTGTGTGTGTGTGTGTGAGAGTGTGAGAGAGAGTGTGTGTGTGAAAGGGAGAGGGAGTGTGTGTGTGAGAGAGAGTGTGTGTGTGAAAGGGAGAGGGAGTGTGTGTGTGAGAGAGAGTGAGGGTGTGTGTGTGAGAGAGTGAGAATGTGAGAGAGTGTGTGTGTGTGAAAGGGAGAGGGAGTGTGTGTGTGTGTGAGAGAGAGAGTGAGGGTGAGAGTGTGTGTGAGAGAGAGAGTGTGTGTGTGTGTGTGTGTGTATGAGAGAGTGTGAGAGAGGGAGAGGGAGTGTGTGATGCACCATCAATAACTCACACTGAGACGTAAGGCGAGATATCGGCTTTTATTGACTGGAAGAAGGAACCAGGAGTGAGTGTCCATCATACTATGTCCTGGAGACTGAGGCCGAGCGTCAGGCCTCAGATCGCCTTTATACAGGGGCCTGTGGGAGGAGCCACAGGAGCATTCAGCAGGGGGCGTGTCCAGACAGGCACATAGTTCACCACAGTGTGTGTGTGAGAGAGAGAGAGAGTGTGAGTTTTGTGAGAGATTTCAAAGTACAATTTATTTTTAAGGTACATACAGTACATGTCACCATATATAACACAGATTCTTTTCTTACGAGCATACTTAGCAAATCTATCGAACGGTAACTGCAAACAAACTGTGCAAATGCAGATAATAAATAAATAACAATAAATAATGAGCATGAAATAACAATATAACAGTCCTTAAATGAGTGTAATTAAGCCCTTTTGCTCAAGAGCCTGATGATTGAAGTGTAATGTGTGTGTATGTACGTGTGTTTATTGTGAGTGCGTGTGAGAGTATTTTTGAGAGAGATTGTGTGTATGTGCTTGTGTAAGAGTGTGAATGTGAGGTTGTGAATTTGTGCATGAGTGTGTACATGTGAATATGAGTGTGTTTGAAAGAGTGTGTATGTACGAGCGTGTGCATGTGCATTTTGAGTGAGAGTATGGGTGCATTCAGTTTGTTTGTGCTGGTTTGTATGTAAGATGAATGTGTATGTCAATGTGCACTGTGTGTGAGTGTGTTTTGGTGTGTACTGGCTGTGAATGTGAGTGTGTGTCAGTGTGCACTGTGTGTGAGTGTGTGTGTTTAGTGTGCACTGTGTGTTGGTGTGTACTGTGTGTGAGTGTGAGTGTGTTTTGGTGTGCACTGTGTGTGAGTGTGTGTTGGTGTGCACTGTGTGTGAGTGTGTATTGGTGTGTACTGTATGTGAGTTTGAGTGGGTGTCTGTGTGCACTGTGTGTGAGTGTGAGTGTGTGTTGGTGTGTGCTGTGTGTGTTGGTGTGCACTGTGTGTGAGTGTGTCGGTGTGCACTGTGTGTGAGTGTGTCGGTGTGCACTGAGTGTGAGTGTGTGTTGGTGTGCTCCTCCAGCTGTACTCTGTGAGCCTCTGAGGGATGTGATATGTGTGCTGTTGTTGAGAGTGATGGAGGAGGAAGGAAGGAGACTGTGTGAGTGACTGGCTGCCCAGTGGAGTGTGCAGATCAGGGAATGATCGTTGCTCTGAGCTGATAGCACCTCCCACCGCGACCAATCGTAGATCTGTAACCTTCCCACAAGGCTACCCTCTTCCTCCTCCTCCTCCTCCCTTCGCTCTGAACTCGCTCCTCCCCCTCCTCCCTAGCCACATCCTGTGATGCCTTAATATCAGTCGTAGCCGGAGTCTCTGGCGAGAGAGACGGTGCGAGGTGAACGAAGTGGGGGAACTGGACGTTGCTGGGACACCCCCTTTTCATAGAGGAACACCCCAGCCAGAAATGGACCACCAGACGCGCTTCAAACAGAAGGTATTGCCTCATTACCTGAAGGTGATAACAGAGGTCGTGACGCTGGATGACATTGTCAGCAACTGCAGTGATCTCAGCAGGGTAGAGAACAGGCTGCGGACCGCGGTGACGACAGCTCACACTGAGATCCGAGGCGCCGTGGCGGAGGGAAAGAAGGTCGATGAAGATGTGAACAATGAGATCAGAGATGCGATGGAGGAGAAGAGGAAAGTTCAGCAGGAGATGGAGAATAAGAGGAAGCAGCTGTTGAAGGTGGGAAATGAACTCATCACTTTGGAGACTGAGAAAGAGAAGAAGCAAGCTAAACTGAAGCAGGTTCAGGCGACGATTCTGCAAAAAGAAGAAACCCGGGAAGCTGAATACGCCCGTAAGGCAGAGAAGGAAACATTACGTAATGTGGGATTTGGTCTGTTCGTCCTGCCGTTTGTCGGTGAGAGTCACAAATTTCTAAACCATTCCCCTCGGGATAACTCAACACCCAATCCCCGCTCTCCGCCTTTCCAGCCACAGCTCAATGCATGGCGAGGAACATCACCTCATCTCCCCAATGTGTTCTCTCCAACCCTTGGGGCTCCGCGTTAAAGTCAACAAGATGAGGCGTCGCCTCGGCCCCTCCAAACTGCTCCTCCTCCCAACCACATCAGATTAATCGGTCTCGGGTCCCAATCCCATGCTCCCTGACTCCCATCACACCTCACCGCCCTTGCTCATCACATCATCCTCTCTTCAAAATACTCACAGGCTCCACCTCCACTGCCTTCTGAGGGGGAGAAATCCTGAGGCCCACCAGTGATCCCATCTCCATCTTAAGTGGGTGATTTATTTTGTTTGAACGATGGCCCCCGTTTCGGGTGGGACGGCAGACACCCGACTTGGGGACATGACACGTTCTGCAGAAGGAACCCGGTGGGTCAGCAGCATTGAGACCTGGGAAACTGGCTGTCCATCCGCTCGGTATGTTGAGCTCCTGCAGCAGAGCACATCGAACACAGATCAGGACAGACACTTCACCCAGAATGTTATGCCAAACTTTAACGTACGCTGAGATGTATCTACCCTTCTCTTCCAAATAGTCTTTATTTTTCACTCACCCGTGTCCCTATCCGAGAGTTTCTCCGTGAGTTCCACACTCTCTGTGTGAAAAGCCTACCTCCGACACCCCCCACTATATTCTCCTCCAAAAGCTTTAAAATTATGTCCTGTTGTACTTGCCACTCTCAGCCCTTGGAAAAGTCTTTGACCGTCCATTCAATTTGTGCCACTCGACACCTTAGACTGCTCTATCAAGTCACCTTTCATCCTCCTTCACTCCAGAGAGAAAAGCCCCAGCTCACTTAACCTGTCCTCATAATCCAGGCAGCATTCTGGCAAATCTCCTCTGCACCGCCTCTAAGGCTCCCACATCCTTCTCATAATGAGGCAGCCAAAGCTAAACACAATACTCTAAATGTGCTCTAACCAGAGTTTTATAGAGTTGCAACGTTAATCCTTGGCTCCTGAACTCGATTGTTGTAGCAGCAAGCAAGGAACATTCTGCACCACCACATCGATCTATCAACTAATGAAGGCCAAAACACCCAGACACACTTAAACACACTATCAACTTGCACGGCAACTTTGAGGATCTATGGGCACCCCATGCTCACTCTGTTTCTCCATATTTCTAAGAATCCTGCCATTTACCCTGTATTCTGCCTTCCAAAATTCAACCTTCACACTTTGCTGGGATGAATTCCACCCGCCACTTCTCAGCCCAGCTCATCATCCTGTCAATGCCTCAATGTAAGCTACCACACTACCTACTGTATCCACAACATCACCAAACCCTGTCATCTGTAAACTGACTAAACCACTGTTCCTCTTGCACATCCAAGTTATTTTTAAAAAGCAAAAAGAGCAGGATCCCGGAACAGATTCCTGAGGAAAACCACTGGTCACCAAACCCCAGGCAGAATACACTCCATCTACCCCCACTGGTCACCAAACCCCAGGCAGAATACACTCCATCTACCCCCCTCCACCAAACCCCAGGCAGAATACACTCCATCTACCCCCTCCACCAAACCCCAGGCAGAATACACTCCATCTACCCCCACTGGTCACCAAACCCCAGGCAGAATACACTCCATCTACCCCCCTCCACCAAACCCCAGGCAGAATACACTCCATCTACCCCCTCCACCAAACCCCAGGCAGAATACACTCCATCTACCCCCTCCACCAAACCCCAGGCAGATTACACTCCATCTACCCCCTCCACCAAACCCCAGGCAGAATACACTCCATCTACCCCCCCCACCACCAAACCCCAGGCAGAATACACTCCATCTACCCCCTCCACCAAACCCCAGGCAGAATACACTCCATCTACCCCCTCCACCAAACCCCAGGCAGAATACACTCCATCTACCCCCCCCCCCACCACCAAACCCCAGGCAGAATACACTCCATCTACCCCCTCCACCAAACCCCAGGCAGAATACACTCCATCTACCCCCTCCACCAAACCCCAGGCAGAATACAATCCATCTACCCCACTGGTCACCAAACCCCAGGCAGAATACACTCCATCTACCCCCTCCACCAAACCCCAGGCAGAATACACTCCATCTACCCCACTGGTCACCAAACCCCAGGCAGAATACACTCCATCTACCCCCTCAACCAAACCCCAGGCAGAATACACTCCATCTACCCCCACAAAACCCCAGGCAGAATACACTCCATCTACCCCCACAGGTCACCAAACCCCAGGCAGAATACACTCCATCTACCCCCTCAACCAAACCCCAGGCAGAATACACTCCATCTACCCCCACAAAACCCCAGGCAGAATACACTCCATCTACCCCCACCAAACCTCAGGCAGAATACACTCCATCTACCCCCTCCACCAAACCCCAGGCAGAATACACTCCATCTACCCCCTCCACCAAACCCCAGGCAGAATACACTCCATCTACCCCCTCCACCAAACCCCAGGCAGAATACACTCCATCTACCCCACTGGTCACCAAACCCCAGGCAGAATACACTCCATCTACCCCCTCAACCAAACCCCAGGCAGAATACACTCCATCTACCCCCACAAAACCCCAGGCAGAATACACTCCATCTACCCCCACAGGTCACCAAACCCCAGGCAGAATACACTCCATCTACCCCCACCAAACCTCAGGCAGAATACACTCCATCTACCCCCACCAGTCACCAAACCCCAGGCAGAATACACTCCATCTACCCCCACCAAACCCCAGGCAGAATACACTCCATCTACCCCCACCGGTCACCAAACCCCAGGCAGAATACACTCCATCTACCCCCTCCACCAAACCCCAGGCAGAATATACTCCATCTACCCCCACTGGTCACCAAACCCCAGGCAGAATACACTCCATCTACCCCCACTGGTCACCAAACCTCAGGCAGAATACACTCCATCTACCCCCACAGGTCACCAAACCCCAGGCAGAATACACTCCATCTACCCCCACCACCAAACCCCAGGCAGAATACACTCCATCTATCCCCCCCCCCCGCCACCAAACCCCAGGCAGAATACACTCCATCTACCCCCACAGGTCACCAAGCCCCAGGCAGAATACACTCCATCTACCCCCTCCACCAAACCCCAGGCAGAATACACTCCATCTACCCCCACCAAACCCCAGGCAGAATACACTCCATCTACCCCCACTGGTCACAAAACCCCAGGCAGAATACACTCCATCTACCCCCCCCCCCCGCCACCAAACCCCAGGCAGAATACGCTCCATCTACCCCCCCCCCCGCCACCAAACCCCAGGCAGAATACACTCCATCTACCCCACTGGTCACAAAACCCCAGGCAGAATACGCTCCATCTACCCCACTGGTCACAAAACCCCAGGTAGACCACACTCCATCTAACCCCACTGGTCACCAAACCCCAGGCAGAATACACTCCATCTACCCCCCCCCCCCCCCGCCACCAAACCCCAGGCAGAATACACTCCATCTACCCCCACTGGTCACAAAACCCCAGGTAGACCACACTCCATCTAACCCCACTGGTCACCAAACCCCAGGCAGAATACACTCCATCTACCCCCTCCACCAAACCCCAGGCAGAATACACTCCATCTACCCCCACTGGTCACCAAACCCCAGGCAGAATACACTCCATCTACCCCCACTGGTCACCAAACCCCAGGCAGAATACACTCCATCTACCCCACTGGTCACCAAACCCCTGGCAGAATACACTCCATCTACCCCCTCCACCAAACCCCAGGCAGAATACACTCCATCTACCCCACTGGTCACCAAACCCCAGGCAGAATACACTCCATCTACCCCCTCCACCAAACCCCAGGCAGAATACACTCCATCTACCCCCACTGGTCACAAAACCCCAGGTAGACCACACTCCATCTAACCCCACTGGTCACCAAACCCCAGGCAGAATACACTCCATCTACCCCCTCCACCAAACCCCAGGCAGAATACACTCCATCTGCCACCACTGCCCCTGTGGGCAAGCCAGTTCTGAATCCACACAGCCAGGTTTCTCTGGATAGGAATAAGAAATAGCAGGAGTAGGCCATCTGGGACCGTTGAGCCTGCCCCGCCATTCAATAAGATCATGGCTGATCTGGCCATGGACTCATCTCTACCTTCCCGCTTTTTCCCCATAACCCTTAATTCCCCTATTATACAAAAATCTATCCAACCTTGTCTTAAACATATTTACTGAATTAGCCTCCACTATTTCATTGGGCAGAGAATTCCACAGATTCACCACTCTCTGGGAAAAGCAATTCCTCTTCATCTCCATCCTAAACTTACTCCCTTGAATCTTGAGGGAATGTCCCCTAGTTCTAGTCTCACCTACCAGTGGAAACAACTTTCTTGCCTGTATCTATCTATCCCTTTCATAATTTTATATGTTTCAATCAGATCTCCTTCGTGGTTTTTTGTTGCTTTTTAAAGTTTTTCCCATCTTCCAGTTTCCCAATACTCTTGGTGACTTTGTACGCACAAGCTATTAGTTTGATGCCTTCCTTTACTTCCATGGCTGTCTCTTCCCACCCTTAACTGCTTTTAACTGGAATATACTTCTGTTGAGCACCATGAAAAATCTCTTTGAAAGTCTTCCACTGTTCCTCAACCCTTGTTCCCAGTCTACACTAGCCAAATCCTCCCTCATCCCATTGTAGTCTCTCTAGTTTAGGCAGCCCCTTGGCTTTAGATCCCTCAATTTGTATGAGAAACTCAATCATACTGTGATCACTCTTTCCAAGAGAATCCTGAACTACGAGATTGCTAATTCTACCTGTCTCATCGCACAGGATCTGATGCAAGAGCACATGCTGTTCCAAACAACTATCACATTTGCATTTTATGAATTCCACCTCATGACTGCCTTGACCAACTTGATTCACAAGTTGTACAAGTTAAACTCTCCCATAACTGCTGTTCCATTCTTACATGCCTCAGATATTTCTGTTTATTTCCTCTGCCACTGTGATGTTATTATTCAGTGGCCAATAGACAACTCCCACCAGTGTTTTTTTTTTCCCCCTTTACTATTCCTAATCTCTACTCAGATGGATTCAACATTCTGCTCCCTAGATCTTATATCATCTCTCACTATCACCCTGACCTCATCTTTAATTAAGAGTGGTACCCACCTCCCTTACCTTACTGCCTATCCTTCCATATTACCTGATATCTTCGGATATTTAATTCCCAATCCTCTCCACCCTGAAACCATGTCTCTGTAATGGCCACAAAATCATATCTCTTTGTATTGATTTGTGCCACAAGTTCACTGACCTGGTTTTGAACACTATGGGTATTCAAATAAAGTGACCTTCCACTCACTGTGCTTTAAAAATCTTGTAATCTTTTTCTCTTTTGCACTTAACTTTTTTTTACTCCACTCTTTGGGCTCCTTATTTATAACCATATAACCATATAACAATTACAACATGGAAACAAGCCATCTCAGCCCTTGTTGTCCGTGCCAAACACTTACTCTCACCTAATCCCACTGACCCACACTCAGCCCATAACCCTCCATTCCTTTCCTGTCCATATACCTATCCAATTTTACTTTAAATAATACCGAACCTGCCTCTACCACTTCTACTGGAAGCTTGTTCCACACAGCTACCACTCTCTGTAAAGAAATTCCCCCTCGTGTTACCCCTAACCTTTTGCCCCCAACTCTCAACTCATGTCCTCTTGTTTGAATCTCCCCTACTCTCAATGGAAAAAGCCTATCCACGTCAACTCTGTCTATCCCCCTCATAACTTTAAATACCTCTATCAAGTCCCCCCTCAACCTTCTATGCTCCAAAGAATAAAGACCTAACTTGTTCAGCCTTTCTCTGTAACTTATGTGCTGGAATCCAGGTAACATTCTAGTAAATCTTCTCCGTACTCTCTCTATTTTGTTGACATCTTTCCTATAATTCGGTGACCAGAATTGTACACAATACTCCAAATTTGGCCTCACCAATGCCTTGTACAATTTTAACATTACATCCCAACTCCTATACACAATGCTCTGATTTATAAAGGCCAGCATACCAAAAGCTTTCTTTACCATCCTATCCACATGAGATTCCACTTTTAGGGAACTATGCACCATTATTCCTAGATCACTCTGCTCTACTGCATTCTTCAATGCCCTTTTTGTAAGAAAGGATGTGCTGACATTGGAGAGGGTTTGGAGAAGATTCACTAGAATGATTCCGGGAATGAGAGGGTTAACATATGAGGATTGTTTGACCGGTCTTGGATCGTAGTCCTTGGAGTTTAGAAGAATGAGGGGGGACCTCATAGAAACATTTCAAATGTTGAAAGGCATGGACAGAGTGGATGTGGCAAAGTTGTTTCCCATGGTGGGGGAGTCTAGTACGAGAGGACATGACTTAAGGATTGCAGGGCACCCATTCAGAACAGAGATGCGAAAAAATTTTTTAGCCAGAGGATGGTGAATCTGTGGAATTTATTGCCACGGGCGGCAGTGGAGGCCAAGTCATTGAGTGTATTTAAGGCAGAGATTGATAGGTATCTGTGTAGTCAGGGCATCAAAGGTTACAGTGAGAAGGCGGGGGAATGGGACTAAAAAGGAGATTGGATCAGCTCATCATGAAATGGCGGAGCAGACTTGTAACGTTCTCCTTCGCGTGTACTGATAACGCCGAATTCAACGTCGAGATAAACCAGTTAATAAGAACCAGATCGCAGTAAGATTAACCATTTACTGTTCACTCTTCACATTAACATATGGTGAAAACTGTTGATAAAACAATACAAGATTGATACAGTATTTGTTCCTTCCTTAATATCACATTTCAAGTGTAAATACTTGCAAAGGTGACTATAACTACATTACACTAAGGTGCAGTATACAGGGAGAGTTTACCTGCTCCATTGACTACTTTAAATACACTTCCATGCAAACTATCCGCGACTCTTTAACTAACGAAAGCATAAACATTATCTACCGTCGTTACTTCTAACAGGATCGGCATTAACATCTTAGTTCAATATATCGATTATCTATTAACTTACAGCGTTGCTCTCACTGTGATTTCTCATGCCTGCAAAACTACTTGTGCTCAGGTGTGCCTCGTGGTGAGCCCCCACCCTTGCGCTAATTTCAAACCGGTACTTTCCCACAAGACGCGGCGAAACCGGATGTGACGTCATCGCATGTCGATATATTTTACATGCAATGAATATACTTTAAACACTTCTAATTCTAACTAGAAAATACTATTGAATGAATTACTAAGCGAAAATATTATAAACTAAATAACTGTCGTAAAGACAGCACAAGACTCGATGGGCCGAATGGCCGACTTCTGCTCCTTTGTCTTATGGTCTTATACTGTATTTCTCCTTTTTAACTTTTGCTTTTACTTTATCTTTATCCACACTTTTCTCTTTTACTTTGTCCATATTTCTCCAATCTGTTGAACTGACCCCCCTACTGTTTAGTTTAAAGCCCTATCCAGTGCCCCAGTAACAAGAGGTGATTGATAAGTTCATGGCCTAAGGTAGAAGGAGTCAATTTTAGAAAACCTAGCACATTTATTTTTCAACATAGTCACTTCCTACATTTATGCACTTAGTCCAGCAGTTGTGGAGCATACGGATCTTAGTGATAATGCAGAAAGTTTGAAGTTAATAACTCAGCAGTTAATAATTCATCGGGGTGATTGATACGTTCGTGGCCTAAGGTAGAAGGAGATGAGTTATTAGCTTTAAACTTTCTGCATAATCACTCGAAGAGTTGAACTGCATGTGCATGTAACGAGAGCCGTATAACTCATCTCCTTCCACCATAGGCCATGAACTTATCAATCACCCTGCTATGGACACTTTCTGGAGGTCCAAGATCCGTACGCTCCACGACCGCTGGACTGTGTGTAAGTGTCGGAAGGGACCATGTTGAAAAATAAATATGCTGGGTTTTCTAAAATTGATTCCTTCTACCTTAGGCCACAAACTTATCAATCACCCCTCATGTATGATTCACCAGGATCCACCTCCCATGAACACCTCCCTTCTTCCCCAAAATGGGTGTCAATTTCCCATTAATTCAAACCCACCTCTCCCACACCAGTCTTTGAGCCATGCATTAACTCTGTGAACTTCTTGACCCTATGCCAATTTGCATGTGGCTCAGGTAGTCGTCCAGAGATTGCCACTGTTTTGGTTTTGCTTTTTAACTTAGTCCTTAGTTGCTCAAATTCCCTCAGTAGAGCCTCTTTCCTCATTCTACCTACGCCATTGGTACCCACATGGACCACAACAATTGGATCTTTCCCCTCTCACTGCAAATTCTTCTGCAGGTCAGATAAGACGTCCCGAATCAGAGCAGCAGGCAGGCAACACAGCCTTCGGGATGCTCTATCCTCACGACAGAGAACTCTGTCTATTCCCTGACTCTACTATCCCCAATTACTTCCCCCCTCTGGAATGGTTCCCTGAACCACAGTGCCACAGTTAGGTTGCTCATCCTTCCTACAGCCCCCACAGGGAGCAGGAATCTCAGACCTGTTGGACAAGCTCAAAGGCCGAGGTTCCTAACTGCTTCACTTGCCGTCACATCCTGATCACAGACTAAATCGGAAGCAGCTAATCTAATGGGTGTGACTACCTCCTGAAACAGAGTCCAGGTAACTTTCCCCATTCCCGTTGTGTTTGAAGCTCAGATCCTTGGCAAACCTTCTTCCTGATGACTAGATGTTTCATATCTCTTGTCAACCGTGTATCCTTCACCCTACCATCCTTTCCCTGCCTCACTGGGACAAACCTATCCTGAGCCCGTGCAAGTGCTCCTTAAACATATCCCATACTTCCATTGCACTTTTCCTTGAGTACACCTGTTTCAATTTATGCTCCCAATTTCCTGCATAATGGCATCATAATTCCCTCTGCCTCTGGGAATGAAATACTTTCCCACACTGTCTGTTCCTGCCCCTCTCTGAGGCTATGGTAAAGGTCAGGGAGTTGTGGTCACTGTCTGTGAAATGCTCTCCCACCGAGGGATCTGACTCCTGACCAGGTTCATTGTCTAGTACCAGATCCATAAGGTTTCTTCTCTACTCAGTGATGTCTATACAGATTATTGTGTCAAGAATCCTTCCCGGACACACCTAACAAATTCCACCCCTTCCCAACAGAGTTGTACAGCAGAAGCACAGGCCTTCAGCCCACTGTGCCTATCCTATCTGCCTGCATTAGTTACATCTCCCTCCAAACCCTAGTCATTCAAGTACCTGTCCAAATGTTACTGTTCCTCCCTCCTCCTGCAGCTCATTCCACCTACCAACTACTCTTGTGTGACAGCAAACCCTCTCAGATTCACCTGAAATGTCCACGTTCCCAGCTTAAATTGATACCTGCAACTTTTGGACCCTGAATCACACAAAACGGACTAGCTGTCTTCCCTCCCTTTGCCTCTCACAATTTGACATGCCTTTATCATAACACCTCTCAGCCTCCTGTGCTCTGGGGAAATCAGTATTACAGTGGAGTACTGGAAGTTACAGAGGCAGAAGTTGGGAGCTGGCCAAAGTTCATTGGAAAGGAACACTAGCAGGGATGGTGGCAGAGCAGCAATGGCCGGAGTTTCTGGGAGCAATTCGGAAGGTGCGGGATAGATACGTCCCAAAGGAGAAGAAGTATTCTAAAGCCAGGATGACAGAACCGTGGCTGGCAAGGGAAGTCAAATCCAACGTAAAAGCCAAAGAGAGGGTATAGAATAGAGCAAAAATTAGTGGGAAGTTTTCGGATTGGGAAGCTTTTAAAAACCAACAGAAGGCAACTAAAAAAGTCATAAAAAAGGAAAAGATGGAGTATGAGGTAAGATGGCTAATAATGTTAAAGATAATACCAAAGGTTCCTTCGAATATATAAAGAGTAAAGGAGATGGGAGTAGATATTGGACCACTAGAAAATGATGCTGGAGAGATAGTAATGGGGAACAAGGAGATGGCAGATGAACTGAATAAGTATTTTGCATCAGGCTTCAGTGTGAAGGATCTAGCAGAGTGCCAGAAGTTCAACGGTATCAGGGGGCAGAAGTGAGTGAAGTTACTATTAGAAGGGAGAAAGTGCTTGGGCAACTGAAAGGCTGGTATGTAGATAAGTCACTTGGACCAGATGGTGTACACCCCAGGGTCCCAAATGAGGTGGCTGAAGAGATTGTGGTGGCAGCAGTAATGATCTTTCAAAAGTCAATATATTCAGGCATGGTTCCAGATGACCAGTAAATTACAAATGTCACTCCACTCTTTCAGAAGGGAGAGAGGCAGAAGAAAGGAAATTACAGGCCAGTTAATCTGACCTGAGTGGTTGAAAAGATGTTGGAGTTGATTATTAAGGATGTGGTTTCAGGATACTTGGAGGCACAGGATAAAATAGGTCATAGTCAGATTGGTTTCCACAAGGAAAAATCTTGCCTGACAAATCTACTGGAATTCTTTACATAAATGACAAGCAGCATAGGAAAATTGGTGGATATTGTGTACTTGGATTTTCAGAAGGCCTTTGACAAAGGGCTGTACATGAGGCTGCTTAGCATGGAAAGATACTAGCATGGGTAAAGCAGTCACTGATTGGCAGGAGGCAAGGAGTGGGGATAAAGGGAGGCTGCGGGTAAGCAGTGTGTTCCACAGGTCTGTTTTGAGACCTTTACTTTTTATGTTATATTCCAGTGATTTGAATGACAGAATTAATAGATTGTGGCCAAGTCTGCAGATGATACAAAGATAGATTGAGCGGCAGGTCATGTTGAGGAAGCAAAGAGGCCACAGAAGAGCTAAGACAGATGAGAAGAATTGGCAAAGAAGTGGCAGATAGAATACAGTGTAGGGAAGTGTGTGGTCGTGAGCTTTGGTGGAAGAAATAAAAGTGTTTGCTAAATGGAGAGAAAATGCAAAGATCTGAGCTGCAAAGAGACTTGGGAATCCTCATGCAAGATTCATTAAAGATTACTTTGCAGTTTCAGTCTGTGGTGAGGAAGGTAAATGTGTTGTTAGCTTTCATTTCAAAGACGAGAATATAAAAGCAAGGATGTAATGTTGAGACTTTATAAGGCACTAGTGAGGCCTCACTTGGAGTATTGTGAGCTGTTTTGGGCCCCTTATCTTAGAAAGAATGTGCTGAAAGTGAAGAGGGTTCAAAGGAGATTAACAATACTGATTCCAGGATTGAATGGCTTGTTATGTGAAGAGCATTTGATGGCTCTGGGTCAGTAGTCACAGGAATTCAGAAGAATGACCTCATTGAATGGTGAAGAGCCTTGATAGAGTGGATGTGGAGAGGAGGTTTCCTATGGTGGGAGAGTCTAAAGCCAAAAGACACAACTTTAATATCGAGGAATGTCCATTTGGAACAGAGATGAGACAGAATTGCTTGAAGCAGAGGGTGTGGAAGCTGTGGAATTCGTTGCCACAGGCAGCTGAGGCCAAGTCTTCACGTATGTTTAAGGCAGAGGTTGATAGGTTCTTGATTGGTCAGGGCATGAAGGATTATGGGAGAAGGCAGGAGACTGGGGCTGAGAGGGAAATGGATCAGCCATGATGAAATGGTGGAGCTGACTCAATGGGCCAAATGGCCTAATTCTGCTCCTATATCTTATAGTCTTAAATCAGTCCCATCCGGTCCAATCACTCCTCATATCTCAGGCTTTGAGTCCCAGCAACTATCTTTTAGAGTCATGAAGTCATTGTGCACTCCAGCACAGAAATAGACCCTTCAGCCCATTTAGGCTGTGCTGAGCCATTAATCTGCCTCGACCCATTGACCTACACCTGGCCATATCCCTCCATACACTCCCATCCATTACTTATCTAAGTTTCTCTTAAATCAAACCACACCCACCACTCGCACTGGCAGCTCGTTCCACACTCCCGCCTCCCTCTGAGTGATGAAGTTACCCCTCATGTTCCCCTTAAACATTCTGCCTTTTACCCTTAACCCATGACCACCAGTTCTAGTCTCACCCTATCTCAGTGGAAAAATCCTGCTTGCATTTGCCCTATCTATACTCCTCATAATTTTGTATACCTATAGCAAATCTCCCCTCATTCCCTTGCATTCTAGGGAATAAAGTCTTAACCTATTCAGCCTTTCCCTATAACTCAAGTCCTCGGGTCCTGGCACCACTTTGTAGATTATCTCCGGACTCTCTCAATCTTACTGATATCCTTCCTGTAGGCAGGTGACCAGAATTGCATGTTAATCACATCTTTCCCACAGAGCTGTGACCAGAACTGCACACAATTCCCCCGGCTGCAACCTAAACGATGTTCTGCACATCTGCAACGCAACATCCCATCCCATCTCCCGCCCTCACAGCAGGGCTGAAAGGGCGCGTGTTTCAGACACCTTCTCTGCCACCCTGTCTACATGGGTCGTCACTTTCAGGACACCACGCTCCTCTACTCTTAGTTCTCCCATCACACAACAGTCCCCGCGTACCTCCCGTTCATTGTGTAAATCCTACCCCTGTTGAACTTCCCTTTCACCAGGAGGTGACGTGAGAGAGGTGCACAGGATGATACAGGCATAGACAGAGTGGGCAGCCAGAGACTTTTGTCCCAGGGTGGAAATGGCTAATATAAAGGGGCATCGTTTGACGGTGATTGGACGTAAGTATAGGGGGGGTGTCAGAGCGGAGGATGCGTGGAACGCCCTGCTAGGGGAGGTGGTAGAGGCAAATCCTTAGACTTCTTCGAGAGGGAGCAACACGTACAAACAAGCTGGATGAACTCATCCTGGGAGCAGATGTGGCAGAGACGGAGTTCCTCAGGATGAGGCTTTCCGTTCCAGGACATTTCTCCTCTTTCTTTAAGAATCGTGGTTTCCCTTCTGCCGTCATCGATTATGCCCTCACCCACATCTCCTCCATTTCCCACACTTCAGCCCTCACCCCATCCTCCGTCACCACAACAGGGACCGTGTTCCCCTTGTCCTCACCTACCACCCCACCAGCCTCCAGATCCAGCATATTATCCTCTGCAACTTCTGCCACCTTCAACAGGACCCCACCACTAAGGACATCTTTCCCTCTCTACCCCTCTCTGCTTTTCACAGGAATCGTTCCCTCCGAGACTGCCTGGTCCACATGTCCCTCCCCACAGATCTCCCACCTGGTACTTATCTCTGCAAGCATAAGTGCTACACCGATCCCTACACCTCATCTCTTACCACCATTCCGGGCCCCAAACAGTCCTTCCAGGTGAGGCAACACTTCACTTGTGAGTCTGTTGGGGTCATCTATTGCATCCGGTGCTCCCAGTGCAGCCTCCTCTACATCGGCGAGACCTGACGTAGATTGGGGGACCTCTTCATCAAGCACTTCCGCTCCATCAGCCACAACAGACAGGATCTCCCCGGTTGCCACCCACTTCAACTCTGCTTCACATTCCCATTCGGATATATCCATACATGGCCTCCTCTACTGCCATGATGAGGCCAAACTCAGGTTGGAGGAGCAACACCTCATATACCACCTGGGTAGTCTCCAGCCCCTTGGCATGAACATTGAATTCTCCAACTTCTGGTAATTCCCTCCCTCTCCCTTCCCCCATCCCAGTTTCAATCTGCCTCCTCCTCCAGCTGCCTATCACCTCCCTCATGGTTCCACCTTCTTCTACTACACATAGTGCTTTCCCCTTACATTCCTTCTTCACCTTTCCTGCCTAACCCCTCCCTGCTTCCTCTACCCCACCCCTTGATCTTTCCACATTGGTTTTTCACCTGGCACCATCCACCCTCCCCCCACCTTCTTTATAGGGCCACTGAACCTTTATAGGGTTCTGAGGTGGGAGATGGGGGAAAAAGTCCGTGTGATGTGAGTGGGAGAGTCAGTGATGGGGAGAGTGTCTATGGGCTGTGGGAGGGTATTCAGAGGGTGGGGAGAGTCAGTGATGGGGAAAGGGTCTGTGGGCTGTGGGTGGGGAGTCAGTGATGGGGAGAGTGTCCATGGGCTGCGGGGGGGATTCAGTGGGTGGGAGAGTCACTGATGGGGAGAGTGTCCATGGGCTGAGGGGGGGATTCAGTGGGTGGGAGAGTCAGTGATGGGGAGAGTGTCCATGGGCTGCGGGGGGGATTCAGTGGGTGGGGGAGTCAGTGATGGGGAGAGTGTCCATGGGCTGCGGGGGGGATTCAGTGGCTGGGAGAGTCAGTGATGGGGAAAGGGTCTGTGGGCTATGGGTGGGAGAGTCAGTGATGGGGAGAGTGTCTGTGGGCTGCGGGGGGGATTCAGTGGGTGGGAGAGTCAGTGATGGGGAGAGTGTCTGTGGGCTGTGGGGGGGATTCAGTGGGTGGGAGAGTCAGTGATGGGGAGAGTGTCCATGGGCTGAGGGGGGGGATTCAGTGAGTGGAGAGAGTGTCTGTGGGCTGTGGGGGGGATTCAGAGGGTGGGGAGTCAGTAATGGGGAGAGCGTCCATGGGCTGTGGGGGGGATTCAGTGGGTGGGAGAGTCAGTGATGGGGAGAGTGTCCATGGGCTGCGGGGGGGATTCACTGAGTGGGGGAGTCAGTGATGGGGAAAGGGTCTGTGGGCTGTGGGTGGGGAGTCAGTGATGGGGAGAACATCCATGGGCTGCGGGGGGGATTCAGTGGGTGGGAGAGTCAGTGATGGGGAGAGTGTCTGTGGGCTGTGGGGGGGATTCAGAGGCTGGGGAGTCAGTAATGGGGAGAGCGTCCATGGGCTGTGGGGGGGATTCAGTGGGTGGGAGAGTCAGTGATGGGGAGAGTGTCCATGGGCTGCGGGGGGGATTCACTGAGTGGGGGAGTCAGTGATGGGGAAAGGGTCTGTGGGCTGTGGGTGGGGAGTCAGTGATGGGGAGAACATCCATGGGCTGCGGGGGGGATTCAGTGGGTGGGAGAGTCAGTGATGGGGAGAGTGTCTGTGGGCTGTGGGGGGGATTCAGTGGGTGGGAGAGTCAGTGATGGGGAGAGTGTCCATGGGCTGCGGGGGGGATTCAGTGGGTGGGAG